>NC_063999.1:9712500-10012500 GCF_932276165.1 Plutella xylostella | reverse complement strand
TACATATAATTCTTTCTTTTGTTTTATGAATAAACAAACTAATAATAAATATAATAACTGGACAATGAAAGCATTATTACTCATTCCTCAAAATATTTGGGAAGATTTCGCTAAAGTTAGTAGTGAAGACACTGCTTACAACCTTTTTACATCAGTTCGGAGTTTTGACTGCGAGTGTACCGCGTCTTGCGAAACTCAGCGTATTCGTATTGTCTCTCTGATTATACGCGTTACTTTAGATAAGTGGATACGGTTGTACAATGGCGGGCACATTCAATACACCTTCTGCAGTTAAATCTAACTCTTACACGGCTAGAATACGGTTCGAAGTGGAGAGCTTTTGATAGTGGCTTCGACAGTACACGTAAGCTTTGGAGGTATTGCTGAAACTTGTATCCGTTGCGGGTGTGCAATTTCAGGTATGTGAAGCTTTCAGTAAAAGCTCGGGCTGTAAGCGTTTCTGTTATTTCTGCGACATACTCTGTTATGTAATAGCATACTGAGTGTCGATGGTTATTAAATCACGTAAAATTGAATGGACTATATGCGGCGCACCCTGACCCTGCCAGTCAGCGACTGACAGGCAATCTGACTGGATCATCCTTTCATCACAATGAAAAACCCAAGGCACCTTCACGCTAAGCAGAAGAAGAAGATCAAACAGATTCACTACAAAGTACAAGCTTTTCTCTTCAATACTAAAAGTGGCACTTACATTTCTAATTATATAATAGTATACTTATATACGTATCCATGTTGTGCGTATAAATGCTCAGAAGGGTAACTGGGTTAGTTGTATCTCTACGAACGCACGTTCGAGCCCGGGGGGTCACTCTACGAGACGAAAAACAAAAACGAAGTTTCAGAGCGCTGCTGCGCGAGCCACGACTCTATCTCGTCGTTGGTTTCACCAAAGGTCGATCTACAACTGACGCTGGTGTCGCGTTGGTCAAACACATATTTAGTGCTTGGGAGGAACGTCTTGATGCTGTGGGTGTATTTTGCGATCTATCGAAAGCATTTGATTGTGTGGATCATGCCACTCTACTTATGAAACTTAAATATTATGGGCTAACTGGCAAAGCTCTTACATTATTGGAATCATACTTGAGCAACAGAACTCAACTAGTTGACATAAATGGAGTGCGTTCGGCTGGCTGTCCTGTCAGTATGGGTGTTCCCCAAGGCTCGATTTTAGGACCATTCTTGTTTCTTGTATATGTTAACGATTTACCGTTTTTGGTAGATAAATTATGTGAGATAGTACTGTTTGCTGATGATACTTCACTTATATTTAAGTTGAAGCGACAAGAAGTCAATTTTGACAATGCAAACAGTACTCTTTCCATAGTTGCTAATTGGTTCACTGTAAATAATTTAGCTCTTAACTCCAAGAAAACAAAATGTATTAAATTCACTTTGCCTAATGTAAGACAAGTAGAGACATATTTGACATTGAATAACGATAAGCTAGAGTTAGTAAATGAAACGGTATTCCTGGGTATTACAATTGACTCAAAGTTGCAATGGGGACCCCATATTGAGAGGATAGCCGGTAGATTGAGTTCTGCAGCTTATGCGGTTAGAACCATTAGACAGTTAACAGATGTAGATACAGCCAGGCTTGTGTATTTTAGTTATTTTCATAGTGTTATGTCTTACGGAATTCTATTGTGGGGACGAGCGGCTGACATTAATCAAATCTTTGTTCTGCAAAAACGAGCAATTCGAGCCATATATGTATTAGGGTCTAGAATTTCATTAAGAGATACGTTTAAGGAAATAGGTATACTAACTGTTCCATGCCAATATATCTATGAAAATATTATGTATGTTCGTAAAAACTTAAATTCATTTAGTAAAGTAGGAGCCACTCACGGTATTGAGACCAGAAACAAAAATAAGTTGCTTTTCCCCACACTCAGACTTTCGAAAACAAACACATCATTCATGGGGAACTGTATACGTTTTTATAATAAATTATCAAATGAAGCAATAAACCTTACTGAGCAAAAATTTAAGAATTATGTTAAAGCTACATTATGTAGTAAAGCTTACTATAGTATAAATGATTATTTAAACGACAAAAACGAGTGGTCTTGTCCACCTCAGCTAAGGCTATTAAAAAAATGAAATGGATATAGGTACTTAAGTAAAATTGTAGGTACTAGATATAAGTAAAAATTGTACTAGATTATAAGGAAAAAGTTGAAAAGATGCTCGAGGAGTTTCTTTCGCCATTTCTTTCCTTCTCAATGACGGGGCCTTTGTGAAATGGTGGTAGATGACTATCGACAAATAATTGTAAAATTTTACGTCGATTAAACCATTTGAATTTGAATTTGAATTTGTATTAAACGTGTCGATGGCGCGACGGCCCTCGTCCGTTCGTGCTTCGTCAGTATAGAATAATCCCCCGGCTCTTGACCGAGTTGCTGTGAAAGACGCCATTCAGCGCCGGCGCAGACATTTTGTAATAGTTAAGGAGTTAAGGAGAAGCTCTGTCTACATTTTTTAACAGACTGCTGAAGGAGGAGGATAATGTTTTTCGATTGTATGTATGTATGTATGTACTCGTATGTATGTTTGTCTGTTTCTTTGTTCCCTCCTGTAGCCTAAACGGCGTCATAGATTGTGATGTATGAGGTATCGTTAGAAGCGTATTGATGACGCAATGGTTATAGGCTATGTAACGTCACATTAAAATGTACATAGCGCCCTCTAGAGGACATAACGTGATGATCGATAAAATAATATTTTTACAACTATGCCGTATGGGGTATCAAATGAAAGGGCTTGATTTGCACATTACAAAAATATGCATATTTTAGGTATTTAAATAACAACACCAAAATTATTGAAATAAAAAATATTCATGAATAAAACCCGACTACTGACGTAAAATTTCATAAAATAAAAACAACTAAAAAGTTACAAATAAAAAAAATATAATTATAAACAAACAAAAACCCGACTGCACGCTAAAAAGATGAAAACAAGTCCCAATGTTAATGCAGTCGGGTTTTTTGTTTGTTTATAATTATTATTAGACAAGATCTATTTGTTTTATTATATTTATTGGAGCTTTCCTTTTCAATCCAAATATTTTCTGATATACAGGACATAGTAAGCTAAAAGGAGTCGACTTAGGGAGTCATTCTAAGAGCAATTTACAGATTTGAATATATATTTTTATTTATTAAGGATAGATACCATTTACTTTCTTCAATACAAAATAACGTGTTATAAATAAACCAGTACAAAATTTGACCTTGCTCAAAGTTTCTTTTATCACCAATGAAAGTCTACAAAACATATTCAAAACCGCATCGCCTTAATAAATAATTACATCTCTGTACTTGTTTATACTCCCAACTATACCGACATGTAGGTACCTACTATAGATTTAATTAAAACTGTTCCAGTGCCGATTGCGCGTATTAATTCCAGCTACGCTACTGTATGTTATGTGAAAACTTTCCAAATGTTTCCTAAATGTGTAAATTACGCATTCTGCTGTTTACACGTAAACCCCTAGTTTGTATACAACTGCTGCTGCAACAGCTTTTATACTACAAGTACCTACTGAAAGTACTAAGCATAAACTGGAGGAAGTTAGCTTAGTGCATTTACACGATAGAAGAAGAAGACATACTGAAAGCAGATTTTTTTTATAAAAACCAAGTTATGTATAGTTTTTTGCGAAAAGAATAACAAACATTCATCCAAGTTTACAAATGTTCGATTTTATAATATCATATATTTAGCAAGAGGGATAACTAAAATATTTATTAAACAAGATAAGTACCATAAAACCAATATGATTGCACAGGATATACATATACAATTACCACGATTACCTCTTCTTCTATTAAAAGATAAACAATAGCATTGATGTTGTACACATGCAATCAGTAGAATGTGGCCTTGATAGTTTCCTTACTGAGATAGGGGATAGGTTTATGATGGTGGCAGTTAGTGTTTTAGTCTAGTTACTCGGTTCATTTGGAGACTACTACAAGGATAACCAAATACCTGTAGTACCAAATAATTTAAGTATGTAAACCTGTGTTGTATAATATCATAAGTCCAATTATATTAAAATGTACTTTTCTTATTGATAGTCATTGTAACTTCGGTTAGTAAAGTACTGAAGGTACTTTATCAATTAAAATGATTTTAAAAAGTTTTGCCAAATTTTACATCTTATTATTTTATTACTAACCAATTTAAACTTGAACAATATTTTGTGTAAATATTAAATTGTCTCTTAAAACTTTAGTAATAAAAACTTTTATCTAACTGTTCGTTAAAAGTTGAAAACTTTACCAAAACGAACAAAACTCATTAAACCATAATACCTAGTAAGAGAGAACACTAGACAGAACATCTAGGTACAGTCGGGAACAACCTAAATGAAAAGCGAATTCGCATAATCATAAGAAATTTAATTTCGACTCAAAATTTTGCTTTGATTGCATTAGAAGGCATTATCATGTCCATAGAACAGCAACGTTGACTTGGGATTACCCTTTCCATTATCAAAACTAATATTTTCTTCTGACGGCCGAGTGGTGTCGTGGTTAGTGACCCTGACTGCTAAGCCGAAGGTCCCGGGTTCGATTCCCGGCTGGGGCAGATATTTATTTAAAGACAGATATTTGTACTCGGGTCTTGGGGGTTGATATTTATATTTAATATTGTAATATTGTAAACAACTACAAACATTCAGATCATGGATACCGGCACTCAGAAATAAAGAGGGGTGCAGCTCTACTAATCGTGTTGACCTAGTAGAAATAGCGTCAGAATTCTACAAACAACTGTATAAAAGCACAGATAGGACAATGCCCCACTTAGTACTATCAAACTCGGCAGATGATGACGCACCACCACCCTTTTTACAGCGAGAAGTTAATCATGCCATACTTTCACTTGCATCTTCAAAGAGTCCAGGGGAAGATGGAATCACAAACGAAATGTTGAAAGCAATTGTAGAGCCAATAACACCATTATTAACCTCCTTGTTCAATGATATAATAACACAAAAGTTAGTGCCTGAGCAATGGGAAACAGCGATGATTAGCCTGCTCTATAAGAAAGGTGATCCGAAAGAAATCGGTAACTATAGGCCAATTAGCCTTCTTCAGACTATGTACAAGTTATTTACCCAGTTAATACTTAGAAGAATTACACCAACACTTGACTTTAATCAACCAAGAGAGCAGGTAGGATTCAGAGCTCATTTTTCGACAGTCGATCACATGTTCACATTGGGTAAGTAATACGAGGTATAAAAACAAATGGTATAACATTCACAAGGTATACGCCCATATGATATAATTTTTTTAAGTATAACAATCACTGTGCATAACAAACGAAAGGCATAATTACTAAATACATAATTTCGTAAGGAATAACGTTCAAAAAGTATAATTTCAATTGATATAACGATTAAAATGCATAACGTTCATAATATATAACGTTTATAACATATACAACGGATATAATTATCATAATGTATAATGCACAAAGATTTTCGTATCGTATTTTCATTATTAATAACGTTATGTGGGGAGACGCTCCGCTCCGCTTCGCTGCGCTCCGCTTTAGTTTCGACGAACATGTGCACCTAACACGCTCCTCCTCGCTTTGCTCGTCGTCGCACCTATCTTTAGGTTTTGGTACTAGGGGTTTTGACATTATTATTATTATTGGCGCTATATGGGGAGACGCTCCGCTCCGCTTCGCTGCGCTCCGCTTTGGTTTCAACGAATATGTGCACCTAACACGCTCCTCCTCGCTTTGCTCGTCGTCGCACCTATCTTTAGGTTTTGGTGCTAGGGGGTTTGACGGTGTTGGGTAATTAAACACAGAATGTTATATGTTAGCATGTTTTATGAACTTTATACTAAATGATAGTATATATTTTAAACGATATACGTAATGTATGTTATACGAATTGATATTAGTCCTCGTAAGTATTATATACTTTGATTTTATATAAAATGTACGTTATACCAATTGAATCTTATACCTTATGAAAATATAGATTTTGTTGTTATACGTAACGTTCATTATATGTTGTGAACGTTATTAATGTGAAATTATACATTTCGTTTTTATACGTCGCAATACGCACCCGTTCACATTGACTCAAATAATTGAAAAATACTCAGAGTTCAACAAAACAATATACATCGCATTTGTTGATTACGCAAAGGCGTTTGATTCGGTACTGCATGCTCCCTTATGGGCGGCTCTTAAAGAACAAGGAGTTTGCCGACAATACATAGATATCCTCAAAGAAATCTACAGTAAGAGCAAGGCCACATTGAAATTAGAAAGGAAGAGTGATCCATTTAGTATCGAACGAGGAGTGAGACAAGGAGATCCCGTCTCACCAAAACTCTTTACGGCTCTACTTGAACACATCTTTAGAAAGTTAGAATGGGACTCTATTGGCTTGAACATCAATGGAGAGCGGCTAAGCAACCTGAGATTCGCAGATGATATTGTTCTACTTAGTGAAAATCATGATGAGTTACAATACATGCTTCGTACCTTAGATGAACAAAGTAGAGAGTGCGGTCTAGCAATGAACCCCGAAAAGACTTGTATACTCACAAACGCAGAACAGAAAGACATACTGATTCAAGGAACTAAAATGAGCTATGTCAGTGACTATATATACCTTGGCCAAAATATTACTATGCAAGGCTGGGCCATCAAAGAAGTGGAAAGAAGGGTAGCAAAAGCTTGGAACAAATACTGGTCGCTAAAAGATGTTTTTAAATCAAAATTACCACTGAGGCTAAAAAAGAAAGCTTTCGACTCTGTGGTTCTCCCTACACTGCTCTATGGCTGCCAGACTTGGCCGTTAACAAAGCTTATCATCAACAAGTTGAAAGTATTTCAAAGATCCGCAGAACGAAGCATGTTGGGGTTAAAACTAACAGACAGAGTAAGAGCTGTAGACATCAGACGAAAAACCAATTTAATTGACGCCGTAAAGATGGCATGTAGTCTGAAATGGAGATGGGCCGGACACATATCACGAGTACGCGACGGACGCTGGAGCGAGAGGGTGCTGCACTGGCAGGTGCGAGACGCGCGGCGCGGGCGAGGCCGGCCGCGGCGGCGCTGGGCGGACGACCTGGTGCAGCTGGCGGGCAGCACCTGGACGCGGCTGGCGGGAGACAGGGACAAATGGAAACGGATGGAGGAGGCCTACGTCCAACTATGGACGTCCCAAACCATAGAATTGTAAATATATATTTAATAGATATAGAAAAATACATAGTAATAATATTTAGGGAATGAAATCTATATCAATTATTAATGAAATTGAAGTTATTATTATTAGGTATATGAATGAAATGTAATTATTAATAAGTAGTACCTAATATGATTAAGAACTAAGCTAGGCTAATTAAATTTATAAAAACAAAAAACACTCACTCACGCCTTGTACTAATGTACTCCCTTGCGGGGTAGGCAGAGGTGCATTTCTGCACCCACTTTTCGCCAGAGTGTTATGTTAGTCCCAATGTAATAGGGGCGGGCCTATTGCCATTTTACGGGCACATCCAAGACCCGAGAACAAATATCTGTGTTTAAACAAATATCTGCCCCAGCCGGGAATCGAACCCGGGACCATCGGCTCAGTAGTCAGGTCACTAACCACTACGCCATTCGGTCGTCTTATTAATTAAATTTATATTGATTTAATTTATTATTTATTAATGAAATGTGATTTAAATATTTAAATGATTAGAAATTAGTTATTATGAATAAGTAATAATATGATTAAGAACTAAGCTAGGTATTTATAAAGAAGACTGATATGTTGAAATTTATATTGATTTAATTTATTATTTATTAATGAAATGTTATTTAAATATTTAAATGATTAGAAATTATTATTAAGTTGCATGAAATGTCTATGTATAAGTATGTCATGTTTATGTAATGTATGTTATTATAATTTGGGAAATAAAGGCTATAATAATAATAATAAATAAATAATCTAACTATGTAATTTGTGTAGATATATCAGCTGTCCGATACCCATAACACAGGCTCTGCCAAGCTTGGGGTCGAATGGCCGTGTGTGAGATGGCCCCACATATTATTTTATTGCTATGGACACATGGCATTTACTAGGACCAAAGGATATAGTGCTATTCCGATACTGCATTTTTTTTCATACGAGTATATTTAGGTAAAAATTGCATATTAGGGACTGCAAAACGATACTGCGGAAACGAACCTCTCAAAAGTTAGACGGTTAGCACAGTGAAAATATCAAATAGATCTACTCATAGTAGGTTTTTTCATAGACACTTAACTAAACTACACAGATAATACTACTTATCTGCCCGTTTTATCTATAACTAACTAATATAATAGTTGGAGTTAATCTCGTTAGCTAGTTAATTGCGATTGTAATCTCCAAGACCAGCCGAAGGTCATCATTTAGAACGTGCGAGGTAATGGGAATCTGTGAACTTTGTGAACTGTGGCTGTCTGTTGGGATGGTTCATGTAATGATAAATAAAAAAATAGATGAAAAATTATTTATGTACACTCACGGGCAATGAAAAGTTTCCACTGAGAAAAGCACCAAATTACTCCTGAACAAAATATTACCAATTTTAGTTTTTTAATTTTATTAACAGAGCATCAGGATATTACCAACTAAAATTGGTAATATTTTGTTAAAATTTTAAATAAAATATTTAAAAAAAATGGGTTTGTGTGGTGTCGGCATTTTGTGCGTGGAACTTTTTCATTGCCCGTGAGTATTTTTAGAAATAGGTATAAAGATACCTTATTTTAAATGAAAAATTCCTGCTGTCTTATCACCGACACATTAGCACTCAACACACGTAGCAGCATCGCTGATCGTTAAACAAAAATGTCTGGTCTATACGATTTATGCCAGTTTTGATTACAGTAAATATTGAAAATGAAATGATATACCTACCTACCTAATATTGTAATGTATTCTACGTTCTCATTTAGGTAGGTAGACGGCCAAATGGCGTAGTGGTTAGTGACCCTGACTACTGAGCCGATGGTCCCGGGTTCGATTCCCGGCTGGGGCAGATATTTGTTTAAATACAAATATATTTGTTCTCGTGTCTTGGATGTGCCCGTAATATGGCAATAGGCCCGCCCCCTATTACATTGGGACTAACATAACACTCTGGCGAAAAGTGGGTGCAGCAATGCACCTCTGCCTACCCCGCAAGGGAGTACAATAGTACAAGGCGTGAGTGCGTGTGTGTGCTTGTTTTTTTCGACTGTTCCTTACCAAACTATGCAGAACAAATGCAGGCCAAAGAGCACCCTTGTGGAGATTGATGCACAGTTACAATAATTTGTTCCTGGAAGTAGACATATTTACCTTGTCTGCAGCTAGATATAGAACCTCATGTCTCAATATTATATGTGATCTAAGTGTGCGTTCATAGTTATTTATTTGTAACTACAAATCCTTATACCTATATATTTTTTTGTTTTTTGGTATTCTTGTGAAAGCAGCCTAAAACCAATTTAATTTAACTGTTAACTTGTGGAAAGCGGTGCTGATTGTACAATTACCATATATTTTAATAAGTTCTTTGTTTCTTTAGTATTAAACATTGTACAATTGTTTGTTTTCCCGAATAAAATAAAATAAAATAAAATATTTTTTTTTCATTTAGGTATTATTTATTGATTATCAGAAAAATATGAGTAAGGAGTCTACGAGCCTGCCACCATTTCGAAAAAGTCTGTGAGGAGATAAAATGTAATGTCGATAGAAAAGCAGAGTTGTTTAATAATATTTACTTGGATGATGCTGATATTGCGAAGAAATTATTGTTATCCGCTGTATTATAATACCTACTTGTATTATACAAGTGCGAATGTTTGTTTATAATCGTTATCATTACTTAAAAGGTCTTTTAAACCTTGAACTCCACAAGGAGTGGTCTGACCTTTCTGTTTATGATCTCAGAAACGAAAACTAAGGCCCATTACGGCTAAATTACAAATTTCAATTAGGACCATAATGGGTTGAGACATTGACTCATCAGCTCATGGTAATGCTTGGAACAGTGGAGCGATCTGTCAAGCTATAACGTGCCCTAATAGTTTCGTATCACGCTCTATTAAATATAGAATTATTACAGGAGTTAATGATTACGCAGCGATCATAGTCATTGCGAAGGACAGACGAGGAGAGAAGTTATTTTAATTTGTAATACCATTCATTTAATATGTATCCCTACTCAATCCTTGTTTTAAACTGACTAAAATTTACATAGGTAGTATGAAAGAAACACAATTAATAAATTGCTATCTTCCTTTAGGTCAATAGATGCAAAAACTCAATAATGACTCACAGTGATTATGTTAAATCAAGAATCGGTTCAGCCGTTTAGGACTACTCTACCATAGACAGATACAGACGCGTTAAACTTATGAAACCCCATTTTTTCATCGTAAGTTAAGTTAAAAACAACATAAAATATCTTACAAAATCACAAGACACACGCGCAAATGAGGCAGCCAACACAGATAAACAACGTTAGCCCTTATTAACGATCAAAATCTACACCTTATTTTCCCTAACAACCTGAGATTACGTTCTTAGTCACACCGAATCTCACTTTTGGCCAAAATTTCCACCATCCGTTACTTTGACGGGTAAAAAATTGTCCCACCTCGGAGGCAATTTTGCCGTCGACTGTACAGGCCTATTATTCGGAATGGGCTATTACAGCCGCCTATCCCTACTTCACAACCGAAAATCGGTATTTACCTGTAATCATGAGCCGTGTATTGTATGTATAATATGTTTTGGTGTCGCTGTGTGCGTGTGATGTAGGTATATATATAATTTGTTATGTACGCTGCGAGAAGGTAAATAGATAACAAGTGTGTGCTCTCATAATCTTAACTCAATGGGAGAGAGGACGGAAGGGCTACAGAGCTCTAGAATCCGACTAAACTTAATTTTCCCCGCTGCAAAGTTACCACTGTCCTGCCTTTTTTCGCTTGAAATATACTTTTTATGTCAAAGTTCAACACATACATTTGAATAATACCTAAGTAATTAAATTACAATACTTAAGAAACATAGTAATTGTATTGATGCTGCCGCCCAGTATCGAACCCGCGACCTCTGTGTTTTGTAGCAGAGCTTTTATGTACCTGGTTTTCCCAGGTATCATTTTTCACTCAGTCAGGTTACGTTTCTTGGACTGTACATAGTGTACTTACATAAATAAATATAAATATATGGAGACATCTCACACACGGCCATCCGAACCCAAGCTAGACAGAGCCTGTGTTATGGGTATCGGACAGCTGATATATCTACACAAATACATACCTAGATAGATACATATTAAATATAAATATCAACACCCAAGACCCGAGTACAAATATCTATATTTATAATATATATCTATATTTAAAATATATGACAAGGTCACACATTAATGCAGTAAATAAGGGTTCCTGAGTGGCCTCAGTCAGGTCGTAAAGGAACCCGTCATTATGAGAGCCAATGAAGCATCAATGTTTATTATTATCATCATCAACGTACACAGTCCGGGCAATATAACGTGTCTAGTTTGTATTAATATTATATTTAACCGACTTCAAAAAAAGAAGGAGGTTCTCAATTCGTCAAGATCTTTTTTGTTTTTTTATCACCTGATGGAAAAATATTATTTAATGTGTGTTATAATTTTAACGTGTCTCTGTTTCTGTGCATCAGTGTATCTGTGTGTGATAGTAGCGTAGCTCCCAAACGGCTGAACCGATTTTCGATATTTTTTTTGGGTCATAGGACTCATAGGTAACCTACCTTGAGTGTTCTTAGCCATATTTTGTAAAAGTTATGCGACTTTTAGATGAACAAAAGCGTCCGTAGTCGAGCTGGATTCAGTGATCGTAACTGATCACTGAGGTTAAGCAACAACAACTGGCATGGTTAGTCATTGGATGGGTGACCGATTTCAAGTGGTTGTTTTTTGGACGCTTCCGTGCTTCGGACTGCACGTTAAGCCGTGGGTCCCGGTTGCTGCTTCGGCAGCAGTCGTTAAGCCTAGTCAGAGGCCTTCGGGCAGCTTGAAAACATCTGACAGTCGGGTTGCCCACTTACCCGACAACTCTCTCAGCACAAGCTTGCTTGTGTTGGGGTCCACCAACCCGCATAAGGCCAGCGTGGTGGACTAGGCCTAAACCCTTCCATCATTGGAACGAAACCCGTGCCCCAGCAGTGGGGACGTGATGGGTGCGATGATGATGCGACTTTTAGAGTTGAATGCCGGGAGTTTTTTTTTATCGTTGGTTAGTTTATTAAATTGACTATCTTAATGTGACAAGGTGCAGTGATCGCACTATGCTCGGTTCATATTCGCGTGACCGATGGCCGTATTAACTGAATATTGTAATGACCGAATACGATTCAGGTGATTATTAAAATGTCCAGTTTATGCCGGGACATTATCTGCTACTATTGAACATTGATATTTTATTGTTATTACCTTATTACCCTTTTTGTACAAAATTGGAATGTATTACCTGCCCCATCTATAACATTATTTGGAGTAGATATGTACCTACATTAATACACTTTCTCATATTCTATCTGCAGTCCTTTGTTGCTAATTCGAGGATATTTATGTAAGTATAATATGTTAGTATATCTCCGTTCTCTGCAGAAATGTTGAAAAGTTCCAACAGAATCCGCAGCGCTAGTGGGCAGCTACCTACAACTGTTAACACTGGCCCTTAACTGTATTCGGAGGAATCGCATATCACTCAGATTTTAGCAGTGGATTCATAAAAAATAAGTAGATTACAAACTTAAGGGTCACTTTTACCAAACGCTAAACGTATTTAAAATTGTATTTAAATCAAATTTTAAATACATTTTGTACTAACTGACAGACGTTTAACAGGCTACTAAGTAAATAAATTTAGTGTTTGGTGAAATTCCACCTAAGAATTACTCTAGCTGTACCAAAATAGACACATTTTTCCTGAAATAAAAATGACATATTATGTATCTAGCCTATCTGAAACCTAGTTAAACATTGTGAGATATGGCGTTTCGACTTTCTCCGTGTTCGGCATCATAAGGGTCACAGTGACAGTTAAATAAAGTCCATTTTTCTCTCCACCTTTAATTTGCAAGGTGCGGGTGCCTATATAAATAGAGTGAGTCGCCCGCGCGCCTCAGTTGTAATATCACCATGCAGAAATGACTAGGTTTCAGATAGGCTAGATACATAATATGTCATTTTTATTTCAGGAAAAATGCGTCTATTATGTAGTCTGAGCCTATCTGAAACCTAGTTAAACATTGTGAGATGTGTTTATTATCGCATGGTGGAGAGAAAACCAACTGTGACCCATAAGTTACTGATGAGTATATCAGTAGATAAATATTTGAATCTATAAATTTATAATGCATAGATTTCTAGGTAATAGATATACTAAAAAGAAAGGTATAAGTATACATAAGACTTAAGTACTTCCTTATTATTCCTGACTTGTCAGAAAGTTATGGAAGGTATGTACCTATACATATAGGTAGGTATTTATACATATGGATACACACAGTGCCTCTTCGAAAGCAATACTTATAAGAAATTATTGATCAAAATCTTGTTATTGTCAAGGCAATATTTTTAACATACACTAGCCGAATGGATGGAACCAGTGAAATACTTTGCAACAACATTTAAAAGCTGTAAAATGTAGAATATCGATCCAGGCCGCTGGGGCTCAGGTCAGCACATGCTGACTAGGGTATGTAATTCTGGACTGACCTCAGAAATGCAGCAGCCGACCCTGGAGCCTCGTGGACCTGCTCAGTCAGCCCTGTACGACAACACGGCCTGCAACACCTGGCGCGGCATCTAGTCCTTGGAACGAGGAGTGGTGCTTGAAGGGAAGATAATTTTACTAAATATCTCAGCCTCATCAGCTACTGGAAAAGATAAGATGAAGGCTGTGACACTGGCGGATAACTAAGTATTCAGTTTTTCAAAACATGATGCAGGTCACTATATTCATATTCTAGATTGACAAGTAACACACAGTCTAATTTTGTATTCTAACTAACTCGGCGGTTAACGAGTTCCTGTGCAGTCCTACTAGGAAGGAAAGTTATTTTATAAGCCTTTGCACCGATTTTGTGGGCTACTATCATTCTGTATCATCATGTGTGAATATTATGAGCTCTGGCAGCATTCCTTGGTAGATGACATCAATTAATAAAGATTGATTAACACAACAATTGTAATAGTTGATAAATGAAACCCGGCTAACATGTCTTAGCTGGGTAAGTAAATGATCAGTCATGCCACCAGGATAAGTAAAATGTTCAGTACTTCATATGAAAAACATTAACAAGGTCACCTTTAGGTATGTTCGTCAACACTAAGGGCAGGTCTCGGCCAAAACCTTAAGGCTTCGCCTTGTTGCAACTTCAAAGGTACGTAGGTAGGTACCTACTTACATTGTTGTAGGTTCGATTTTGAAACCATTAAGTCAACCTAGATAAAACAAAATAAAATAGCTCGATTAAATAAAGATGGTACGTAAAGATGTTAGTTGTACCTGATCAGACCTGATGCAACGACAGCCAACATAGACTCTCTAATCTGGACAGTTGGACGAGCCACCTCGAGCCTGACTTATCAATCAAAACTGACAGTTCGCCAACAGCAGATAGCTTGCGGCTATCTATAGGTAAACTTAGGTAGTTAGCTATACCCAAGAAAAAGTCCTTGGACATCGATATGACAGTGGAACGGCGAATAACTGTGACACTCTTTAAAACAAAAAGGGTTGTTGTTGTCCAGCTATGGAAGGTTACCTACTTCAGCGACCTGGTATTGCATTCTGAAAGAACTGCGAAGAGTTAATATTATGACTAATAATTATTACTTATTTAGAAAGTTTTCAGCAAACTCTAATAAATCAAGCAGCTACCATGTCACCGCTGCCCGGTTATAACTCTGTACTAGCTTAGTAGATATATATACCAGTTCTAGCCTTCAGCTAGAGGCCAGAGAGCTCCTAAATGAGATGCGAGTACGAGCATGACACAAGTAATTTTTTACTTGGTAACTAGTTACGTAACTAACTGAAAGATCCATAAAACAGTTGAGGATTACTCAAAATGGATTTGTGAAAACGGCACGTCTGCATCTTAACCAGTCAGTCTAAGTAGTTTCAGCAGATACAGTGTTGAAAAATAGTTATGAAACGTTTGCGCCAAAATCGAATTAAAAATACATTTTCATTAGAGAAGCCGTTTAGGCATGAATAGGTACTTTCACCCTTTGGATTGTGCTCCAAATGATGACCTTCGAAATTCATAGAAATTTAATGACGACTGCCATTGTTTATTATCTATCCCCGTACGTTGAGTAGGGCTGCGGCTACACGTGATGTGATACACAGTACACAGTAGGTATATGCATGTTCCCAGAATAGTGGAAGTTATAATTTTACCAAAAGGTAGTCGTCTCGTGCAAGAGCACCGTTACTCGATTTATTCGATACACAACTAGTAGACAGCTGCTGCGTAGGAGGTTCACGCATTTTTCAACAAAGAGCTCGGATACACACTCACTTAATCTACTGGGACATAAGGAAGACAGCTAATATGGTGCCACTCAGAAACCGCGATGACACTCCGATCATGATCACCCGACAGTAGGATCATAATAAATTCGGTAACTTGTGAAGCGGTATGGTATAGCAACAGCGACTTTCACGAAATCAGGAATTAGCTCAGTGCTTTTAGGTTGAACACTCGCCGGTGGGATTCACTTTGCTCACAGCCGAGAAAAGAAAAGACTCAAAGCTGGAATCTGCCGATGTGTCATGACACTTAAGATAGTGTCTGGGGGGTCACTTTATATGATGAAAAACGAACTTTCAGTGCACTGCGGTGCGAGCCGCTCTATCTGTTTGTATGTATTAAACGTGCCGATTGCACGACAACTCTCGTTCGTTCGTTTCTCATCAGTATAGAGTAACGCTCCTGTACTTACCGTGCGTCACCATTCCCATGAGCAGTCCAACGATCTTAAGGCAGTTTAGAACAAAAGCTGCATTAGACAGTTTCTTCAGCAGAGACATCGAAATAAAAAAATTATTGCACAACTATCCACAGGAGCAGTCTACAGGTCACTTTGGGCAGTTCAGAAGAAAGCTGCTTTAATAGAATTCCCTACCTCAGCGGAGGCATCAAATTGAAGTGCTATAACACTTTTAGAAGCGGTGCACGTTACCCGATTTGTCGTCATCCATGCCGATGCGGCTACGGCGACTGCAGGTGGTTACTCAGGCTTCCTTGGTGTGCCCTTGTATGGCTAACATGACCAACCTTGGCAGTAAACGTTCGTCTGCATATGCCAAAATCACTGATGAATAGCGCACGTTACTCGATACCTTCTAAATAAGTCACTCATAATGATGGCTGATGATGATGATGACCGTGCTAGCAATAGTGCAGGCGGTTCCGCTGAGCAAAAAATCTCTTCCCAGACAGGGGGCGTTTGGATCTGGCAACCAGAACAGGAGTGCCAGGTGTGCGCAGCGATGCAGGTGAGACAACACAGCCGCCAGGGCAGGAGTACATGGCTGGGTCTATGCAGCGATGCAGGTAGCACAAACCGGTGGCCAGGGCCAGGACCGGGTGTACGCTGCGATGCAGGTGGCACAAAACGGTGGCCAGGGCCAGGACCGGGTGTACAGCCGCCAGGGCAGGAGTGCATGGCTGGGTCTATGCAGCGATGCAGGTACCACAAACCGGTGGCCAGGGCCAGGACCGGGTGTACGCTGCGATGTAGGTGGCACGAGACGGCGGCCAGCGCAGGAGCACAGGGCCGGGTGTATGCTGCGATGCAGGTGGCACGAACCGGTGGCCAGGGCAGGAGCGCAGGGCCGGGTGTACACTGCGATGCAGGTGCCACAAGACGGCGGCCAGCGCAGGAGCACAGGGCCGGGTGCAGATTACACGAAACTTCAATTTCACCGAATCGGCCTGCCTACCCTCAGCGGGTAGGTACCGGCGGATCACATTACTCCCGCACATGCCACAATGTCCCAACATACTGAAACTTGGAGCCACGTGCTTCCTGTAAAAAATCCTATGACGATCCTGGAAAGCTCCTGTTTGTAAAGCTTTACATAAGCTATAATCAAGTGCATTATTGTAATAGCAAAGTTTTTATCAACTGTTTTCTAAAAATATTAGAAATTGAGGGTAGAAAAATATATTTTTATTATTTTTTCCTGTATAAAATTAACATATGCTTTACTTAAAGCGGTCATTATTGTAAGTATCTAGCTCAAGCGCCACTAGTAGGACCGGAATATGTGATCAATCATCACCACGACTATTGAATCGGACCCTACTGCGTGGGATAAAAACCCCAAGCGCCGGAGCATTATGACCAGTGGCTGAGCTTTTAAAAGCAGAAAATAATAGCATTTTACTCACGGCTTATCAACTCAAACCTTCGTTGCGAAATCCTCAGCAATGGCTGCGTGCGCAGCAGCCGGCAGGCCCCGCGCCGCCTGGTCCGCATCACGCTACAGCTCCCGGCAGCGAGGACTCCGCAAATTCAATATTATATTTTTCCCCGTCGGAGCGAAGCCGACGAGAACCGTGGCTACATTGAGCCATTTTGCCGAAGTGTTCACTTCAAAAATCAAAAACCAACTGAGGCGCGCGGGCGACTCACTCTATTTATATAGGCACCCGCACCTTGCAAATTAAAGGTGGAGAGAAAAATGGACTTTATTTAACTGTCACTGTGACCCTTATGATGCCGAACACGGAGAAAGTCGAAACGCCATATCTCACAATGTTTAACTAGGTTTCAGATAGGCTCAGACTACATAATAACAAATGAGAGCTATGGGTTTCCGCCAAACGTCAAATATGGCGTAAGTTCTATCTATCTGACACATGTTTGACAGACGAGAGACGCTGCTTATGGATTGTCGGTGGGGGTGTACTAACTGCTATGCAATCGACTATAACATAGACTAATATACCAACTTACAGTCTAACCCCCTTATTCATAAAAAAGTTACTGGACGGATTAACTATTGAACTGTTTTGTCACTCTCTGTCAAAGAACAAATTGTTCTCTGTTAGAGAGAGACAGAACAGTTCAATAGTTAATCCGTCCAGTAACTTTTTTATGAATAAGGGGGTATGACTATACCCAATACTCGTAGGGGGACTAACCTATCTTTTTATAATTGTCATAGATCTATAAACTGATACTCTCGTTAGAGTGAGTGTCGGCAGCGAGATTGATGAGAACCGTCCGTGTCGTGACGTGTGACGGCACCGTGCCGTGACGTGGGACGCCCAAATTCGCGTCGCGCGGGTAGAGTAATCAGTTATTAAAAAAAGTTAGAGTCCGCGCCATAGCTTCAGCGCTGTATACAACGTAAGAATTAGTATTTACTCTTTGACTGTACCTTTTGGTTATCCGTCAGAGGACTAAGGCCGCCATCCAAAGACCTTTGTTATTAAAAACTGTAGTAGTAACTATACTAAAAACCGCTTCGCTATAAGAGCTTGCGAAAGTTACAATAAATCACATCATAAAACTGATATATTTAGCGAAAATCTCATTAATTTTAAGAAAAAAATTATTACTAACTTAAAAATAGCGTAGTAGTAGATTTGTCTGTGAGTAACTTATCATATAAATACATAGTACATGGGTAATATACGTAATTATATAATTATTATATAAGTACCTAATTATATTGTTGATTGTTAGCTTCTTAACTTTATGCATCTTAAGCAGTTCAGTGATGTTCTGAGTATTTAGTAAAAAAATAGGTGTGAAAACTTTATTGGCTTGTGTGTAAACCTTATGTTAATTTATAATATGTAATAGTATAAGCTGTTTGTTTTCCAAATAAAGAAAATTAAATTAAAATTAAATTAAATTAAAAATATGCAAGCTGAAGTGGCAGTGGGCTGGTCATATCTGCCGAAGAACTGATAACCGTTGGGGTAGACGAGTTCTAGTGGTGACCACGAACAGGCAAACGCAGTGTGGGACGCCGTCCTGCCCGCTGGACCGACGACCTTAGGCGGGTAGCCGGTAGTGGTTGGATGAGAAAGGCCGAGGACCGAGTGTTGTGGCGCTCCTTGAGAGAGGCCTATGTCCATCAGTGGATGATCATTGGCTGATGATGATGATGATGATGATCATGACTGTACCTACCCATAGAACTAAATGACAGATAGTATGATAGGCTAGGTTAGTTCCCGATTTTGCCGCAAGACTTCGTCGTTTCAGTCTCAGAACTCTAGCATAGTATATGTATACAATTATTAGATGGGAGAACAATTACTGAAATTACGTTATTCTTTTTATAATGAAAGTATTATTAACGACACATAAGCAATCAAAAATCATAAAATAACATTGCTCTCAAACGAAAAAAAAATACCCTACACAAAATATTGAAGAGTATTGTGAGTCATATGACCAAGGATTTTGAATTTCATAAGAAAACCGATCGAAGCCAGCTTATAATAGACCTCCTGGATGTTCCTAAATTTTTCACATGATAAAATCCAGGACTTATGAAAGTAATAAATCGCTTTTAAAAACTCTAATAAACCTTCCCACTTTTGAAATTACCTCCATTTAAAAACGTAACTAAATATGGCCGAGGCAATAAGGAGCTCCCTTGTGACATAATTAAAAGTTACTTTATCGTTTTAATTTAGTTTAATGAATTATAGTCTTTGCGTGTGGCGATCGCCGGTCAGGAGAAAATGTTTTTGACCTGAAGTACCGTTTACACTAGAATAGAATAGAATATTGCTTTATTGAACACCACATAAATCAGACATACAAAAAACATACCTACTTATTGACTAGAACTAATGTACAATAAGGCGGCCTTATCGCTGAGAGCGATCTCTTGCAGGCAACCTTATATATTGCGGAAACAAAGTGACAAATTAGAGAACTAGCGAGCAATGAAAAGGTTCCACTTACAAAGTGTCGACTACGACTCTAAGGGCGGATTCGACCAACGTCGAGTAACTTTTTACTCGAGAATAAACTACCAGTTACTCGCGAGTAAGCAGATTTTGCATTCTACCAAACCTGAAACCAAGATAAGTAGCTTATCCCAAGAATAAAATGTTATACCGCCAAAATTTACCGTGTAACGAGCTTATCCGAGAGTAATTTTGTAATGGCGGCAGCACATCAGCTGATTAGAAAACCCTCATAATGACATATGAACACATCTGTCAAATCATAAACAAAAGTATGTTAAAAGGCAAATTCTCAGAATAACAACAGCGAATAAAATATTAAAACATAAACAATTTCCTACTATTATAATCCATTAAAACTAAGTTGGCATGTCATTTCTATTGCATGCTTTGAAAACGCAGCTATTTTTATTTTAGTTGCAGTATAGTTTCGTTCCTCGTTCATTCAATTAATCATGGTATAACATGGTATAACTTGGTAGAATGCAAATGCACTTATCCCAGATATTTACTCGCGTATAAATTTTATTCCGGTATAGTTATTCTCGTGTAACGAGATGTTTGGACGAATCCACCCTAAATGGCCTTAATTTTTTATAGTTAGGTACTTACATTATAATTTAATAAAAAATTGTACGCAATATTTACGATATTCGTTGGTCATATTATTATTCTGATGCGCTGTAAATTTACTTCAATATTGCAGATACCTGATGACGCCAGCCTTTTCCGTTTAGGTTGTGTGTAATTTTGTGATTTTATCACTGAAACTTTTTCTATGCTCGAGAGTGTTATGTGTTTTAACAATTACAAATAAATTTTATAACTATATTATTTTATTACAGGTACCTATATTCTCACGCTGCATGCTGCGTGAGTCCGTTACCGAACATTGCTTGTAAGTAACTCCGTTTGTATAGAAAACTCGCACACGCACAACCATACACAGAGAAAACGATTCTACGTGCGCAGTCAGTTGTTTTATTATAACAATTAACAGCCCTTGCAAAACTATTTACTTATGAAAACACTATCTGAACCCGCGATCTTCGCTTCGCCTTAAAAAGTTTTCCCGTGGGAATTCCGGGATAAAAAGTAGCCTATGTTCTTTCTCACGGTTTAGACCATGTGTACAAATTTTCATTCAAATCCGTTCAGTAATTTTGTCGTGAAAGAGTAACAGACAGACAGACACAGTTACTTTCGCATTCATAATATAAGGATATAAGGATTGGCTACAGCGTAATTTTAACAAACAAAAAGTCATATCTATGGAACGACAAAGATTATGATTATACGGCGTTGGTTAATATTTGTAAACAGTAAAATAGTTGAAGGGTGCCCGAAAGTAATTAGTTGGATTTTGTGTGAGTATGTGTTCGTATTTAATCTGTTTGAGTGACACGCGGAAGTATTAAGCTTGATAAAACTTTGTGAATTATTTGTTTGCAAATTTGATATAGATGTAGGTATACGGTATACGGTTTTATATAGGTAGGTACGTATACCTAAATATACCGTATACCGTAGTATACGGTATGTTTGGAAGATTATGCTTTTTATAGATAGATAGAATATTTATTCTTTATTTAACACAAACAAGAACTTAAGTTACAAAACTTACTTATATATATTTTACTACGTTTATTACGTTGTATATACTAACACCTAGGCACAAATATAGCGGACTTATCAATTAAAGCGATTTTTTCAAGACAACCTTTGGGTGGAAAGATAAATATTATACTATAATAGGCTGAAGTGTACTAAAGAAAATAAAGAAACAACTTTAATAATTATTAATATTATCATTTAAAAAGTTATTATTTGAATCTTCCAGTGTTGAATCTGTGGTAAAAATATAAATTTTAACTAAGAAATAAAATGAAAACAAAACACATCACATTGAAACTTTAAAATACACCTACACGCAGTTAAAACAATGATGACTCAACGATCAATAATCAGGTTAGAGCTATAATACGAGTTCTTTGTCTCTGCCGCATACAGGGTGATCAGTTTTGTCATTTACGATCTAAATTTTACGATTGGCGAAATCTCTTTTATATTCGCTGAAAGATTTAGTGGGATTTAATGTATTTTTTGGCAGCTTCCTGAAGTGTATTGACTGGTATAAATATCACTATAAAATTTGAAATTTCCTTATGCATATGTGGTTTTATTACTTGCTAATAATAAGGATAAGTAAGTATTAAAAAAAACGATTGCAAATAGCTCAATCAATTTTCATTTATAAATTTTGCTTGCTAAGTTTAAATTTTTATGATAAAACACATATAGGTACTAATAATTAAAAAATAAACTCATCTTAAATTTAGGTTAAGTACATAATTCTACAAAAAAAACATAAAAAATCAACCTGTACAGCCACTTAGGATAATTATAAACCTAGAGCGCACATTTATAAATATGTCATTCCACATTTTGTGATAGTTATTAATGAAGTGTAACTACTTTAGTTAGTTACTTCAGCCACGATCACCGAGTTTAAACTAATGGTGATTCACAGCCATATGTGTCTATTGCTAAGGATGGCGGACGTAGCCGAAGAATGTGTACATTTTAGCCGAAGAATCGTCCTACTTCATACTATAAAGGGATTGATGGAAAATCGAGGTTGTAAAAATATAGATGGCCGAAATGGAGTTATTGTAAGTGACTTTAAGTGACAGATAGAAGCAGGTTGACGCATGTATGTTACTTACCTTTAAAAATGATGTAAATTCTATAAAACAAAGCCATTTGTATTGCTTTACTTATGTTTACGTGACAATTAAAACATTATTAAGCATTAGTTAGCTACTAAACCTATAAAGATAAAGATAAAAGATAAAATACTCTTTATTGCACACAAAAAGAAACAGTATTACAAACATGAACAGAAAATAAATAGCACAATCGGCGGCCTTATTACTAAAAGTAATCTCTTCCAGACAACCAAATTGAAAGGACATAGAAATAATGAAAACCTATGAAAACTCTAAGCAACATTAGTCAACATTATTAGTAGCCGAAAGGCAAGCAAATATTTAGTTAGTACATCACGTCCTTGTTTCTCAATGAAACTATTCAAAATACGAGTAATATAAGTCCTTAAAACCACGAATATAAGAGCCAATATCATTACTGTTGTTAATTGCAGCTGTAAGTAGGTTAGTCCAAATGTTTGGTATCTTGTAGAGTTAGTGACGGTCGGTGTGACATAATGTATTGTTTTTGCTCGGTTTGAACATTTGTTTTCTAATATTTTTAGAATACGTTGGGATGTGTTACTGTATAGGCAGCGTGACGCAACGATTTATTTGAAACTAGCTGTTCCCGCGCGCTTCGCTTCGCCTTAAAAAAAATTCCCGTGGTAATTCCGGGATAAAAAGTAGCCTATGTTCTTTCCTGAGTCCGTTCAGTAGTTTTGGCGTGAAAGCGTAACAGAAAGACAGGTAGGCAGACAGACACAGTTACTTTCGCATTTATAATAAATTATATTATATTATATAATATATATGTCGCAGGCATTTTGTAAGATCTCGCCGTTTACAAACGGCGTCGGCAGTTTACAAACGCTCGCTGTTTTGTAATATGCCGACGGCATATTGATAACTCGTTCAATCGTTCTAATTTCGATGTTACTTGCAGTTTTAGGGTGACCATGATAAAACACACTTTGAACTTTGAACAAATGAAACCTGATTTTTTTTCAGGCTTTCAAGTAAGATTTTACTTACAAAATGCCTGCGACATATACATAGTAAGGATAAGAGTGAGAGACAATGCCTATATCTAAATATTTTTATAACGTATAGGTACATGTAACATCTGTCAAATGTAATTCCTGCGAGAAGCGGAGCTTGCGAGTAAAAAATCGTGTACCAATAAAACACCAAGTGTTTTTTTTCAAAGCATACAAATATTACTTATAGGTAGGCTCCTTAATAAAGCTTAAGTCAACCAAGGACCCGATTCTACTAAAACGTATAAGATAAAGGTTGCCTGAAAGGAATCGCTTTTAGCAAAAAGGCCGCCTATTGCGCTTATTCTATCTTTAAAATGTAATATTATGTTGTGTGTTTTTTCAATAAATGTATATTGTAAATGCATATGAACGCATTAATTTCTTATTGCGTAGTCATAGCATTTACCTTTACCCCTTATTTTCTGTGTCAGACAGACTATAGGTAATCATTTATTTTTTCAGTGAAATTACCTTAATCTAAAATTCCTTAGCAGAATCGAGGCAAAAAACTGTAAAAGGCATTTCTTTTGATACATGCTCGACAGTCGTTTTATCTAGATATGCCAATTTGGTGCGGCCTCCAATATATCCTGGCACGCGAGTTGATAGAGTTCACATGCAGTTGCTTGAGCCGTAGAGATCAAGATATTCTGGTGTTGAAGTCTGTACTTTGTCACATTGACAATATTGTACCTTTGTTGATAATGTGGCAGATTCATCGCAGATCAAACGGCGACGTGGTGTAGGAGGTTGCCATGAGTTATTTTTTTCTTCGTTTCTACTAAGTATCTAGTTTGTTTGATTAATTGGATTCTATTTATTTGTCTATATTGTATTTATGAGTGGTGGTGGCGTAATGGATAAGGCCTCGTCCTCTCAATCGAGAGGCCGTGGGTTAAAATCCTGGCCTATAACAATAAATTCTTTCAATTGTGTTTTCAATTAAGGAGTTTAAGTACAATATTACCACGTGCTCTTACGGTGATGGAAAACATCGTGAGGAAACCTGCACATCTAGATTCTACATGTGTATCCTAAGTGCATTGTGCTTATTCTAAAGGGGCGATATGGTTCGCAACCTATCTTCTTCTTCTTCTTCTTCCTTGCCTTATCCTTATTTAGGGTCGGCTTTGTTGGTCATGTCACGCCATTTTACCCTATCCTCTGTCATATTCTCATTCACTCCACACTCGTGAGTACAAATGTGCTGCGAAAAGTGGGTGGCTCGCTTGTGAGCCACCTCTCACTACCCCTTCGGGGATTACAGTCGTGATTGCATATGTTTATGTATTTATTTGTCCGTGGTGTGTTTGCGATAGTCCCTGGAAGGTGCTACGACCAATAAAGGTTTTATTCACATGTAGTGAAGGCTATAGCTGATTCTTTTACCACGGTGACAAATTCTAGTCTGTTTGTCACCCAAGACGAAGACTACAAATATTGAAAAACAAATCTTCCACTTACGTGAAATGCCGAGGCTGCAGTGCTGCGCCAGTGTCATATTATTCTTGACGAACGTTAGGTATAGAAAAAAATATGGTTCATTCTAATTATAAATAGCTTTTAGTGATAAGACTGCCTTTTTGTACCTATGTGTTTGTATACAGAGCATTGCAAAAAGGTATACTAAGCCGAAACCAGAATGTGCAGCATGGTTTGAAATTCTGATTTCAGATTCGGGCTTAGACATAACATGCTGCACATGCTGGTTTCGGCTTAGTTTACCCTTTTTGCAACACCCTGTATAAGTTTTATAAATTCTGTTCTTGTGTACAAAAATAAAGAATATTCTATGTATTCTATCTATAACTGTATAACTATAGCTAACATAATCGGAGTTAAACAAATATTTGTCCCAGCCGGGAATCAAACCTAGCACCATCGGGGCTTTAGACTACATCGTTCGGTTCAATGGTCTGTGAAGCAAATTTGTGGGTTTAAACGGAAGCATAGAGGGAGCCAGTGTGCTCCACACCTCCCCACTTAGCATGTAATGTTTGTGTTTGCTGCATGCTATCGGTAATTAACGAAGCAACTTGATCAGTCTGAAGGATCTATAAACATTATACATGAGTAGGTATAATAAACTTTAATTAAGTACTTATACATTTTCACATAATATGGTTAGGTACTCAAAAGTACCTAAGTACAGTTTTCAGAGTTTAGGGGGTTGATTTTTTTCAGTGAGCTCAGCGACACTGTTATTTCCCTTATTTCAGACTTCGCCCCTTGACAAAGTTCGTCCAGTATGTCAGGTAGGTCCCAGTCAACGACAAAATTTGTGATTCTATCCTATACTATCGGTCCCGCATCTATTAAAGTTTCAAACATTAGTTTGACGTGCTATACTTTAAAACATTTGCAGTTACTAGTTCAATAAAACAGTAATGTAAACAAACTTCAGCAGATACCTACAACTAGCACACAGATACTCGATGTTGTAAATGTCGACAGACGATTTAGAACTCATACAGCAGCCGGATTGCGAACTTTTCAACAATCCCAAAGCGACAGTTTAATTCATTGCACTCATTTATTTTTAAGAAGAACACTACAAATGTTGTAAACCAGATCTTCTACTTACGGGAAATACCTTAAGTGAAAGAGACAGACTCAAAAGGTAAGCGTCCACCTTTCAGAATTATACGTAACGGACAGAAATTCACACAAGTGCGTCCACTTCATCGGCATTGCCGCCGCCGTTTCTCCATACATTTATGACAATCCGTTTCGTGCGAAAAATACGTTACCGATAGGTGGATTTTTACCTTGATATGTATATGACTGTATGTGTGGCCTTATACCTTTTTAGGACATCTTCCCATCCCAGAATAGTGAAGTTAGTAGCTTAATAGTGGCGCCAGATGTCGACCAATCGCGTCGCGGCCCACTGCGCTTGCGCAACGGTTCAAGCTGTTAATCTTACAGTTTAAATCGGTAAGCGCTGATGTCATAGTGTATTGAAATGGCTCTATTTATATTTCGAACACCAAAACTTTACAGGCATGCTTTGGGGAGCTAACGGTAAATCATTTTGTTAGTCATGCGATTAGGAGGTGTCTTTGTTGTTTTAGCGCGGTCTTCTGTTTCATTAGATTTTCAGAATTTACTTATAAGTCCTCTTTGACCTACTTGAATATAATATATTTTTGGCTTATAATACAGGTGGATGCTAAGATTAGATTAGAAATAGAATCTTGAATCAAGTTTTTCTCTGTCAAAATGTACTACTTATTTATATTTCCTCTAATGTATAATGTCCTCCTAGCCGAATTTCGACTACGGCGGCCAATCTCAATTGATTATAGTGCCCAAGTGTGTGCGCAGTACACAGGAGCACTCTCTGTTCCATCACTCTCATAACCCAATGGGACGGATTAACCGACACGACTGGAGAGAGCTAGGCGCAGGACCGGGTGCGTATTGCGACGTATAAAAACGAAATGTATAATTTCACATTAATAACGTTCACAACATATAATGAACGTTACGTATAACAACAAAATCTATATTTTCATAAGTTATAAGATTCAATTGGTATAACGTACATTTCATATAATATCAAAATAACTAACACTCACGAGGACTAATATCAATTCGTATAACATACATTACGTATATCGGTTAAAATATATACTATCATTTAGTATAAAGTTCATAAAACATAATACCTAACATATAACATTAATTACCCAACACCGTCAAACCCCCTAGCACCAAAACCTAAAGATAGGTGCGACGACGAGCAAAGCGAGGAGGAGCGTGTTAGGTGCACATGTTCGTCGAAACCAAAGCGGAGCGCAGCGAAGCGGAGCGGAGCGTCTCCCAACACAGCTTCAATAATAATAACGGTGTGAAAACCCCTAGTACCAAAACCTAAAGATAGGTGCGACGACGAGCAAAGCGAGGAGGAGCGTGTTAGGTGCACATGTTCGTCAAAACCAAAGCGGAGCGCAGCGAAGCGGAGCGGAGCGTCTCCCAACATAGCTTCAATAATAATAACGGTGTGAAAACCCTTAGTACCAAAACCTAAAGATAGGTTAACCTAACGACGAGCAAAGCGAGGAGGAGCGTGTTAGGTGCACATGTTCGTCGAAACCAAAGCGGAGCGGAGCGTTCCCCCTACATAACGTCAATAATAATGAAAATATGATAATCTTTTATACTATTTGTGCATTATACATTATGATAATTATATTCGTTGTAGAATATATGTTATAAACGTTATATATTTTGAACGTTATGCATTTTAATCGTTATATCAATTGAAATTATACTTCTTGAACGTTATTCTTTACGAAATTATGTATTTATTAATTATGCCTTTCGTTTGTTATGCACAGTGATCGTTATACTTAATAAATTTATATCATATGGGCGTATACCTTGTGAATGTTATACCATGCGTTTTTATACCTCGTATTACTTACCCCGCAGGACCGACTGCTTTATATGCCCATCCGACAGCATGGATCGTTTTCATGGATATTTCCTCTATGATGGAATTCACCATTCACTTATCAAACGTCTTTCAGGTAGACAAACTATATTTAAAATTTGATTTAAATATATCCCAGTAAGGTGGAATTTCACCAAACGCTAAACGTATTTAGTAGCCTGTCAAACGTCTGTCAATTAGTACAAAATGTATTAAAAAAAGAAATACGTTTAGCGTTTGGTAAAAGTGACCCTAAATCCCAGTAAGACTTTACCATTAGTGTTCAATGTTCCCAGATTCCCAATATGACGGCTGCATGCTGCACTCTGCAATGTTAATGACCTCCAGCTCCAAGTGACGTCTTTCACCTCCAGCACATTTATCATCCGCGCAGATGAGCGAGTGGAGGGAGGAATGGGAGAGATTATTATAGGGAGGCCGTATCGTTGGTTCTGGTGCACTGTTTAAACTTATTATGGGCACTTTATTGTACACAAAACACAGTAAGTACCTACCTATAAATAAGTCATAAACAAAAATAAAGTAAAAGCAAAAATTGCAAAAAAGAAAAAGGGCTTATTGCAATAACGATAATTCTTCTAGCAAAACTTCTTTTTAGCTTGTTTGTATTTTTATGAATACGTTATTATATCGTTTATAAGTTGATGTTTGTGAACTACACTGGGCACCAAAAGTAGACTACTGGCATACTTTATAAATAACAAAATACGAGACAAGTCTGGATCAGCTAAAACAATCTGGATTAAAATTATAATACCGTTCTTGGCAGGTGATAAAGTAGTTAATTCTTTCTAATGTATATATTTATATAAATTGTATGCTAACAAAACTCTCGTGTTCATTCCTCCGTCAACATAGTAAGCAAATGAACAAGCTGCCTTAATTTAGACAAAAGGTCGCCAGTGTACACCCTGCTTTATAATAGTGTATATCGCTGGCAGTTATGAATTGTTCCCGAGTGTAAACATAGCCTAATTTATGATGCGTATCAACAGGTCTTAACTCCTAAGACGCAAGGTTGAGAATGTCTTAAGTGATATTAGCACAATATTTATGTAGATTCCTCTATGACAGCGCAATGCGTGGCTTCCGAAATGAATTAGTAGTTAATGGGCTGAAAATTGGTAATTTTAAACTTGATTTATGGATATCAAGTTGTCAGAAGTACAATTTACAACTGTCTTTTAAAAAAATTAAGAAGTGACAAATGCCACCCTTTATTTATATGTAGGTATATGTGTTCAAATATATTTTACCTCCTCCAGTATGGAATATAAACGTTTCAGTCATTTTCACTAAGTGCTTCATAATTTAAATTCTTGTCAGCCCATAAAAAGCACATAATTATATTTACGCATTTGGTATTTCTTTTACTGAACTATCTGTGATATTCCATTTTCCTCTAGCTATCTATGTATTTCTAAAACAGAGCAAACATTAATAGAACATAATTCAAAACAAAACATTACTTGGCAACAGCAGACGTGCAAACTTTTTGCAGAAGAACAATAAAATAAAAACGAAACACTGGCCACAAACAAGACATCAAATAGAAAAAGAAAAAAGTTGTGTGGCAAAGACGGTGGGCGAAGTTGTTTGGCTAACAGCCTACTAAGCTACTGGCGAGTATAATAATTATATTATGAGGGATGTTTGTCCTCACAACGTGTGGCCGCGGCCTTCTCTTAATGATTGGACAAGTAAACATGAGAGTGTTGGGATACAAGCATTATTCTGAAGGTTTTTATACATCCAACGACATTCCAGGTTCAATCCCCGGCGGCAGATATTTGTTTTAAAGCAGATAGGACATAATTTGTTCTCGGATCTTGGGTTTTAAATGTTTGTGTTGTGTGATATCACTAAAGCAAGGGGATTATGGGAATAACCTTGTTGTGTGTGTTTATATACATTAAAAGCCTAAAGTCTTCAATCATTGAAAAAAAAATAGGTATGGATTGATCAATATAACTGCATGATCAGGGTTATTTATTCACAATTATACCTATTTGTGGCGGCACGCCACGTCCCATCACTAGCGGAGGCTACACCCATCACTACGCGCGCCACCACTCCAGGCGTGCGAGGGGCATGCAAGCGGTGCGGGTGTGCCGCGGCCGAGGGGCGAGGAACCGGGCCCCAGTCGACCGGCGCCCGCGCCAGTGCTACGCAAATCGCTTCCCGCGCAAGACCTATGTCGCTTCGCCGCTCCGCCGCCTTGCTTATTACGCGCTTAGCTTATGCTTATATAATATACTTAAGTTGTAAATACTGTGCAGAAACGAACATTATACGTTTATATGTGGAGTTCGCGTTTAATTGGACATCCCAAGTAGTCAGGAACCCACATCTGGTGACCTCCGAATAAAGTTACGCGCTCGCGAAATAAAATGGCCCGGCCTACGACGTACGAAGCTATACCGCCCCAGCAACAAGAGGACAGCAACGACGCCTTTCAAGACTCCGCCCCGACGCCCGGCGCGTCGGTGGACCGCGTGGCGGTGCGCTTGCCGCCATTTTGGTCCGAAGATCCCGATTGCTGGTTTGCACAAGCTGAGGCGCAATTTCAGCTGTCCGGCATCAAGGAGGATTCTACTAAATTTAATCTCGTTGTTACGCAACTTGACAACAGGTATGCCCGAGAGGTTAAGGAATTAATTAAGAAGCCGCCTGCTACTGACAAATACGAAAGGCTGAAGCAACAACTAACTAAGCCAGTTAATGGCAGGAGAGGAGTTAGGTGATAGGAAACCATCTCAGTTCTTACGACACCTTCAGACATTGGCCGACGGAGGAGTTTCTGAGGAATTTTTAAGAGGAATGTGGGCCAACAGGTTACCTACGCACGTGCAGGCAATTATAATATCACAGTCCGGCACCTTAGAAGAAGTAGCCGAGCTGGCCGACAAAATTTGTGAGATTTCGCCGCCATCTACATTACAGGTCGCATCCACGTCAGGATTACAGGGTGCAGGATCAGGATGTGCACCGCCAGTACCTATCAATAATTTTGATGCTCTGTTACAGCGATTAGATACGATGATCACGGCGCGGATTGAATCTGCTCTTTCGCAGCAAATTGCGCAGCTCTCCATACAAGATGGCCGCCACCGCGCACCCTTCCGCCACGTGGCAGCCAGGCCAAGGAACAGGAGCCGCAGCCGTAGCAGAAGCCGTGTCGCAGGTATATGTTGGTACCACAATATTTTCGGCGATAAAGCACAGAAATGCACCAAGCCATGCAACTTCCGTTCGGGAAACAAACACGACAGTCAATAAATGCGGCGAGCGACTGTCGAGCAACCAGCCGCCTGTTTGTCACGGATAGGAAATCAAAGGTTCAGTATTTAATTGATACCGGCTCGGATCTCTGCGTACTGCCACGTCGGTTTCTTCGGCGATCGGAGACTCCAACCGACTACAGTCTCACAGCTGCAAATGGTACTATAATTAATACATATGGCACTCTGAAAATACACCTGGACCTTGGACTACGGCGTGATTTCGTGTGGAACTTCGTCGTCGCAAGTGTGGACAAGCCGATTATCGGTGCCGATTTCCTCGCTCATTATGGCCTACTTATTGATTGCAGGAACAGTCGATTACTAGACAGCGTGACTACACTTTCCTCACCAGGATCGATGGGACAGTGCTACGTGCCGAGCATCAAAGCCATATCCGGTAACAGTGAGTACCACAACCTGTTAGCCAAGTACCCCACACTTACAAAGCCATCTGGTGTGCAGCGAGAAGTCAAACATTCGACAGTCCACTACATCCGTACCTTACCAGGCCCTCCAGTCTTCTGCAGACCACGCCGTCTCGCGCCTGATAGGTTGAGGATAGCAAAAACTCAGTTCGAGGAGATGATAAGAGATGGTACCGCTCGCCAATCAGACTCACCATGGGCATCCGCACTACACCTGGCACCTAAGAAAGACGGCTGGAGACCCTGTGGAGATTACCGTGCCCTCAATGCACGTACAGTACCAGACAGGTATCCGATCAGGCACATTGAGGACTATTCCAGCAGGCTCGCAGGAAGTTCTGTATTCACCAAAATCGACCTCATAAAGGCATATAATCAGATCCCGGTTTTCCCAGCTGATATTCCGAAGACAGCGATCACAACACCCTTCGGCATGTTCGAATTCCCATTTATGTCATTTGGGCTTCGAAATGCCGCACAGACATTTCAGAGATTTCTCGATGAGGTGCTACGAGGCCTAGATTGCTGCTATTCGTATATCGATGATATTCTGGTCTTTTCCAGAAGTAAACAGGAACACCTGGAACACCTGGAAGCAGTCTTCAAGAGATTGAACAAATACGGCTTGCTAATCAACGAAAACAAATGCTGTTTCGGCGTCAAAGAGGTAACGTTTCTTGGCTATACAATCTCCGAAGCTGGCACCCGACCGATGGACGACAAGATCCAGGTGATCCAAGACTTTCCACCTCCAAAAACCGTGAACGGGTTACGAAGGTTTCTTGGAATGCTCAATTTCTACAGGCGTTTCATTCGCAACGCAGCTGAAGATCAAGCCCCATTACACGACATGCTAGCAGGACCAAAGCTCAAAGGTTCACAGCCGCTCACCTGGACCACAGGCACTCTTCAAGCCTTCGAGAAGTGTAAGCAAAGCATCATAAATTCTACGCTTCTAGCTCATCCCATATTGAACGCACCGCTCGCCCTCGTGACTGATGCTTCAAGCTTAGCCCTGGGCTCGGTACTCCAACAGCTGGTCGATGAGGAGTGGCAGCCGCTAGCTTTCTTTTCCAAGAAGATGAATAGAGCTCAGCGAAACTACAGCGCATATGACCGAGAGTTACTGGCTATTTATGAAAGCGTCAAACATTTCCGCCATATGGTCGAAGGAAGGCATTTCGTGGTATACACTGATCATAAACCCATAACATTCGCTTTTCAACAGAAAGACCGCCACTGCTCACCGAGACAGTTCAACCACTTGGACTACGTTTCGCAGTTTACGACTGACATCCGGCATATCCCTGGTAAAGAAAACCTGACCGCCGACACTCTCTCGCGCATAGAAGGTATTTCCATTCCACCAGATTTTGCTACACTGGCACATGCACAGCAGGGCGATACAGAATTGCAGGATCTGCTCCAGAATAGATCTTCATCCCTGAAATTGGAGAAAGTACCAGTGCCAGGTAGTATGGTCTCACTTTACTGCGATGTCTCGCTATCAAGGCCTCGCCCATTTGTACCAAAGGACTTACGTCAACAAATTTTCAACTCGTGCCACTCCATGAGTCACCCTGGAAGTAGAAGTACAACGAAGCTGATCACAGAAAGGTTTGTCTGGCCCTCCGTGCGCAAGGATTGTCGTGCCTGGGTCAAAACCTGTGAAGCCTGCCAACAGTGTAAAGTTAGCCGACACACATCTTCTCCACTGGCAGACTTCAAATTAACAGGAGAGCGATTTAGCCACATACATATTGACCTCATTGGCCCTCTCCCATCATCCAACGACTACAAATACTGCCTAACAATGATTGACCGATTCACCAGGTGGCCGGAGGTACTCCCCTTGAAGGACATAACAGCAGAAACCGTTGCTAAAGGATTGTGTGAAGCCTGGATCTCACGTTATGGTTGTCCCCAGATTATTACCAGCGACCAGGGCCGGCAGTTCACCTCACACCTGTTCAAGGCCTTGACAGATCTCTGCGGCACACAGCTGCGACACACAACCGCTTACCACCCTGCTGCAAACGGCATGATTGAGCGGCTGCATCGCACCCTGAAGGCTGCAATCATGGCGCACGGCGAACAGCGTTGGACTGACGCACTCCCAATGGTTATCCTGGGTCTCCGAACGGCCTGGAAAGAAGACCTCAAATGTTCTGCCGCTGACCTGCTGTATGGTGAGCCATTGAGGATTCCCGGTGAGTTACTCAAAGCTCCTAAGACTCCTCCAGCAAACCCCCAAGAATTCGTCTCCCAGTTGAGAGAGCATCTAGCACATCTCCGACCACAACCTGTGTCCAGGCATGGCTCACATTCAGTCTTTGTCCATAAAGACCTGCAGACATCTACCCATGTTTTTCTAAGAAAAGATGCCATGCGTAGTGCCTTAGAACCACCATACACTGGACCACATCGCGTCATATCCAGAACAAACAAGACCGTCACTGTAGAATTATTTAAAAGAGGACATTGATCGTTGCAAACCCGCTTACATACAAGCTGAAGATTGCAACCCATCACCTGCACCATCATCATCACCGCCGCCACAAACTAAAACTACTCGATCTGGGCGCGTGGTAAAATTTACCGATTTCTATTCCGCAGGACAATAATTCTCCGAAGGGGGTGATGTGGCGGCACGCCACGTCCCATCACTAGCGGAGGCTACACCCATCACTACGCGCGCCACCACTCCAGGCGTGCGAGGGGCATGCAAGCGGTGCGGGTGTGCCGCGGCCGAGGGGCGAGGAACCGGGCCCCAGTCGACCGGCGCCCGCGCCAGTGCTACGCAAATCGCTTCCCGCGCAAGACCTATGTCGCTTCGCCGCTTCGCCGCTCCGCCGCCTTGCTTATTACGCGCTTAGCTTATGCTTATAATATACTTAAGTTGTAAATACTGTGCAGAAACGAACATTATACGTTTATATGTGGAGTTCGCGTTTAATTGGACATCCCAAGTAGTCAGGAACCCACATATTCTTTTCATATTATGATCGCAGTCAAAAACAGTATGGTCGCCCGCTGAGGCTGGGTTAAGTAAATTTACTTCTACCCTCATTCCCTAAAATAATCAATCTTCAACTTCGTCCTTAGAACAAATACTCGTAAAGACATCAACTAGTTTTATCCCAGTAAAGCGAAAATCCATAACTGACAAAGCATTAATGTAAACGATCCACTTACGGAGACCTTACCCCAACACTATGGCTGACACATAATATCATTTACAAGAAAAAGCTATTACACACTTAGCCCTTCGAGTTGACAAAGAACTACATTTGATGAAGGTCCAGTGATAGGTACAGTGGGGACTGCATCGTAACTTACACCATCATATATCACCGTTATATCGACAACCGTAAGTGTTAAAATTAAACAGCAGGAGCCTTTTTTCAGGGTATTTATACAGTCTTCGAAGTACAAAGTTTCACAAAGGTGGCCCAAATCACTTTTATAGGAGCATGTTTATCTAAACATCTCTTTAGGGTAAGATTGCCTTGTTCGGGCCGTATTTGGGAAAGTGTTTGGAAGGGTAAGGTAGTTATGAAACCCGGATGTGTTCGGATAATTTACGTTTCATAGTTTCAAAAGCCCCAGTTATTTTTTTTTATTTTTATTTTTTTTATTTTATTATTGTTAAGGAAACATACAGAGCAGATGGATGCATTAAAGTTAAATACATAAGTAGTACTTTTTCCAATAAAGTTTCCATTAATATTTAAAGACATTTTAGTTTTAAAAATCCACAATACACACTAAAAACTTAACACACACAAAAACATGGTTACACAGAGCAATTATACTACAAAATTAACAGAAAAATTACAAAGGTCACAGAGACTATGCAAAATTTAAGATACTACAAGGCTCATTATAATAATTCTTATAAACCTATTCACAAAAGGTATTCATTAGGTATTTTTTAAATATACACATTTTAGTATGGAATGGATCAAGTTTGGAGAAGTTTTTATTAAAAGATGTACATGCACGTGATATAAAAGCATTATCAGCATACTTGGTTCGAGTTGAAGGTACATGGAATAACTTAGGCTTTCGACAAGTTACCCTAGGGCATAAAATAGGTACTTTAGAAAGCAAGTTTGGGGAGTCAATTTTATTATTAAGTAATTTGTACATAAACATTTGATCAAGATAATTGCGCCTATTTTTAAGTGATAAAAGTGAAATGGAGTTATCGGATTTGAGTTTGTTAGTATTAATTCTATAAAATAGGTGTTTAAGAAAAGTTTCTTGTATTTTTTCTAGTTTTCCCACATATACAGCGTACTGCGGGTTCCAAATAGTCGACGCATATTCAAGGAGAGGACGAACAAGACTATTGTAAAGAAGCAGCATGGTATCCGCTTTTTCGAATTCCTTACCAGTTCTTAATATAAATCCAAGCATTCGGAATGCTTTGTTAGTAATATAAGCTATATGTGAATCAAATCTTAGTTTGCTATCAAGGAGAACACCTAAATCTTTTACTTCATAGACTCTAAGAAGGACCTCATTATTAAGTTTATAATTGTAATTTATATGAGTCTTCTTTCTTGTGAAAGATATTATGGCACACTTCTGCGCGTTTAACCCTAGCTTATTATCTGTGCAGTAGGTACAAAGACGGTTTAGGTCTTCTTGTAGCGATATACAATCATCTACAGTCTTTACTATTTTAAATATTTTATTATCATCAGCGTAAAGTAAAAAAGAGCTATTTAAGAAAACGCATGATATGTCATTTATAAAAGCTATGAACAATAAAGGTCCCAAATGAGATCCCTGAGGGACGCCGGAAAACACTGGAACAAAGGATGATGTGAAACCTTTTACGGTGACTGCTTGTGATCGATTTCTAAGATATGAGTCAAGCCAACGCAAGAGGTCGCCGTGCACTCCGAACTCCAGCAGCTTCTGAACGAGTAAATTATGTGATACTCGATCAAACGCCTTGGAATAATCAGTGTACACGGCGTCCACCTGGTGGCCAGAGTCAAGAGCATTGATCACAATATCAAGAAATTCGTTCAAATTGCTTTCAGTGGATTTTTTTGGCATAAAACCATGCTGTTCTGGTATGATGATGTCCTCCTCATCGTGATCCGATGACGGCGACCTCAGGGGCTAGTAGGACTTCTTCGGCGGTGGGCGCGAATGTGACTCGCGAAACCCAGCTTCGTGGCAAATTTCCGGTTACAAGCATTGCAGAATAGTTCGCCACGGCCGTTGTAGGTGTAGTTGTAAGTGGGCTTCGGACGAGTCTTGCGCTGCAGGCGGTTGGAATCAAGAGTTTCTAGTCGGGCTTTTTTTTTTTTGTTCTGGTATAATGTATGGACGGATATGTGGGAAAATTTCATCAAAAACAATTTTTTCAAACAACTTGCCTAACACAGATAATTTTGATATAGGTCGGTAATCTTTAATATTATGTCTGTCCCCAGATTTAAAGATAGGAACGACCAGGCACTTCTTCCATGAGTGAGGAAAAATGCCCATTTTTAAGGATAAATTAAATATTAAACATAAAGGAATCACAAGTGTCTTGGAACACTTCCTGATGAACACCGGATGAATACCGTCCGGACCACTACCTTTGTTTATGTTTATGCTCTTTAGATAATTAAAAACTTTATGATGACTAAGAGTAATAGTACTTAGATTCAGGGGTGAAGAAATAGGTGGTGATCTGAATGTATGGTTAACTATGGAATCAGGTACAAACACTGATTGGAAATATTTATTAAATAGATTACTTATATTTGAACCATCATTCGCATAATCATCTCCTAAATACATTGAGTCAGGGATACATGGGGTCTTCTTCTTATATTTTATGAACGACCAGAAATACTTACTATTTTTTCTTAAAATACTTTCACTTTTAAAAATAAAATGAGTATAGCATGATTTCTCAACTTTTTTTTGGCGAGATCTTAGGAGTGAAAATTCATTATAATCTGATTGACGGCCATATAGTTTCCACTTCTTATGTTTTTTTAATTTATTATTTATAATTTTTATCAATGATTTTGAAAACCACGGTGGAAAACGGTTGCTAAACTTCACTAGGCGGGAAGGAATGTGCCTAGCTATGATATCACCTATAATTTCATAAAAAGTATCCAATGCAGCGTCCACGTCATCAGGATTCAGGATACTGTCCCACGGAGTTGATGAGATTTCAGAATTAATAGCCTCGTAGTCAGCAGCGTGGAATTTATACTGAAGTCGAGGTTCCGGCGCGAGCGCGGCCTGCGCCACGCACTCCAGGGATGCCTGCAGCGCGGGGTGGTGCTTGTTCTCGGGCACGAGCGGCTCCGCACAGCGACTTACCAGACACCCCAAGTTCGAGATGACTAGATCCAACATTTTACCATTTGAATTCGGTATACCATTAAATTGCTTAAGATCAGTAAGTGATAAAAAAGTAGACAGGAGACATGCCAATCTGTCATGAGTATTGGTAGTCAGTGCATGGGAATTACCCGGTGCTGGAAACCACGCAGCGTTGGTAATATTAAAATCTCCTAAAATTAGTGTAGAATCATCCGGGTTGTTGTTAAGTAATTCATCCATGAACTCGAAAAAACACTGTTCAGAGTCGGCCTGAGTCTTACAATGTGGAAAATAGCAACAATAAACACGGAGTAGCTCACCAGCAAGCCGCACGGCCACAGAGATGCAGTCCGCGGCCTGCAGCGGCGGCGGGGGGGGCGCCGCGCTGCACGCCACCTGCAGTCCGCGCCGCACCGCCACCAACACGCCACCTCCCAGCGACTGTCCCGTGCTGTCGTAGTCTCGGTCCCGGCGGTACACTACGTACCTATCACCGAACAGCTCAGAGTCCAAGACACTAGGCAATAACCAGGTTTCAGATAAACATATCAAATCATAGTCATGACCTAAGAGATTCTTAAAGAAAAGGTTAGTTTTCGTCCTCAAACCTTGCACGTTTTGATAATAAATATTTAGTTTGCTAGCATTGAATGGAAAAAAATTGTTTTAAAATAAAACATACAGGCAAAATTAAGTAGATGCAATACAACTCCAAAGTTGTTATTGTAAATAATGTCATAGGCGTAAATTGAGAAATGTTGTTTCATAACTTTTCTAACTAGTTTAATAATAAGTTCATAAAGACAGGTAGATAAGCAGTTATCAATAAAATAAATTAAGTTATTTGTTTTCAAGTTGGGGAAAATTGAAATAAAAACTCGAACCAAATATGCCAAATATATCAAGTAATTATATGTTCGGATGGACAGAATATAAGGCGGCGAGATGACATAATTATTACAAAGACCACAGTTGATGGTCATATAAAAAGTAGACATAATATTTGTACTCGGTAAACATAGTATACAAAATAGTACCTTCCGTGAAAGGATCATTAATTGTAATGTATATTGTAACGGGTCTGGATATGCAAGTGATATTATTAGTAGTATTATTATTAAAGATATTACATACTTTAGGTAACTATAGCCGACATTGGAGCTCGGATACTGTAAAAAGACATCAATTTTAATACTTATACAATCTTGTGTAAATCCTTCTCAGAGAGTATATTTATTATAGGGCTAGTATCATTCTTGCGAACTTTTATGCTACAATTTCGGACCCAAACGTATTTATAATTAAGGTCAGTTGCATTTTTTTTGACTTGGCGCAGTAGAAGCCGGTTCTTCGGTGTCAGATGGTCGTTAAAATGCAGAGTCATCTTGTTTGCGAAGCCCAGGTCCGTAGCCGTTAGCCTCAGCTTCCTGAGCGCCGCCACGAACTCGTCCTTCTTGTAACGCGAGACGAAGCGAAGAATAATGCAGCGAGGCTTGCTATTATCGGCGTTCATGTGGGCCACTCTCGATATGAAGTCCAGTTCAGTTGATGCATCATAAGGGAGACCAGCGAGATGAACAAGTTTCTTAAATATGGTAAGCAAATTCTCGTCTTTGGACTCGGGCACCCCCTGTATCTCAACGTTGTGGCGGCGAACCCATTGGTCATTCCGGTTCAGGTCATCGATTATGGTCGTAATGGACTTTTGCTGCACTTCCGAATCTTTGGAGACCTGAGCCACTTTTGATTCAAGTTTCGTCACCTTCTTCGTAAACTCCTCGAATTTGGCCGTGTGAAAGTTGAGGGATGTTTGAAGTTCCAGTATGTCTGAGCGGACGGTGTTGACATTAGAATTCAGTTCATCGAGCCGACACAACTTCTTATCCATGGCAGCCAGCTGTTGAAGAATACGCGAGAGGCAAACATTGGTGGAAACCACATCGCCTTCGCCATCACCTCGAGCCGAAACATTTGTATTGTCCGGCGAGGGTAGACCGGCCGGCGGCGCGGTCGCTGGTAACGGACTCACTTTATTTACGGGATCAATTGCTGACGAGGTGGATCCTTCACGGCAGGTCTGGCACCTCCACTGAGACTTACGTTCTCCGAGACGTTTATAGCCTACTTCTTGAATACCACCACAATGGAAGTGGAAAGACCCACGACATATGGAGCACACAGCACAATCACCAACTACTTCATCACATCGATTGCACTTCATGTTATTATTATGTTAACACGAATAGTTTATATATAAAGCACGAATTTTAATGATGGTCCAGTCTAATTTGTTAATTAAACTATCTTGTAAACAACTTTGGCTCGAGCGCGTAACCGGTTCTTGTCGCGACGGTGTATGCGGCGGATAGGATAAAATAGCAGTAGGAAATTGCCAAATGGGGTATACAGAAAAGTAAATAATGTAGTTTGAATTATGGATCACGTGGCGGTTTTTTCCGCCGGGTGATAAAAGGGAAGGTTATGTGTGCCATGTAAGCCTAATATTCACTTACGTAAAGCGAATCAGTAGGTATCATTTAACATAATCCATACAATGTTGGCTCATAATTCGTTGCCATACATCAGCGTGTAAGATCCATTACTTAGCTGAGTTTCATACAATAATATTTTTGCTATAGACAGTTAATTAATCACCATAGTTTCCTTGCCTCCTGGAACAAAGTTTTCTTATTGTTTAGTATCATTTGTCTTCGGTATACTATTATTGATTGTTACTCATCTTTGTTTAGCAACTTTCCCTGCTTGTGTTGAACTGATGTATGAGTCGGTACAGGGTGAAATATTATCAGTGATGGAGCCGTGAATCTTCTGGTTTTCTTTAAAAAAATATAATGATTTCATGAATGAGTAAGTAAATTTATGCTTTGTATTAAACGACATAGTTTGGATACTTACTAATATTCCATTATCTCTTATTATATGTGGTACTAAATTGAATGTAATGAGTTGGATGGAAATCATACACTATACTTTTCCAACTGAAATACCCTTGAAATATAATGTTTATATTTAAACATAACTTTAAAATGAAATAATAAACAAAACAAAATGTTTAACAGCGACAAAAACAAATACGACTATCGTTGTAAAACATATTCTATACGTTATTAAAATCGAATCGCAATCGAATCTTTGTATCAGTTTTAAATCTGGTATTTTTGTTTAGTTCCAGGTATGTATGAAATATTATCGCCCGCACGGCGTGCTAGTGTTGCCATCCGTTACTACATCCATAGCCTGTCGATAGTTGAAGGAAACACGATAGCTATCGAAATAGGTTACTCTGTAATGATAGTTTAAGCTTTATGAAATAAGTAGACATATAAATAATAGTTGTAAACAACAATTACTATAGGTACCTATTCATAGTTTTGCCGCTGCCGGCCAGTAATAATATCGATCGTATCGAATAAGGTAAGGTAACTGTTGAGAGTAAAGTCGTGCAATCTTATTATCGTTAGCTTTGCTGTGACCCGATAATAATACAGTAATAATAACATAAATAAGTACTATGGATAATATTGAATTGTCCAATTAATTAAGCACATCATTATAGGTTTAAATTAACTATCGATTGAAAAATTATCGACATTTCGGCAGCACTAGTGCTGCGTATTCTGTTTTAACTGGTATCTAAATAGAGCCGTTCGTATTCGACAGCGGAACGAAAAATATAACGAGTGTGCCCGGAATAGCGGACTTTGGGGTGTGGCGCAAGCGGCGGCCTCCTCGTGCAGAGTGGAGGCTGGGTGAGGACGGCTGAGGAATAGAATATAATAAAATATGTCTTTATTGAACACCACAAATTAAAACATACAAAGAAAACTTATAAACCAGGAACAATGAACAGTAAGCGGCCTTATCGCTAAGAGCGATCTCTTACAGGCAACCTTAAACATTAAAAATAAGAGTAAAGAAAAATTTGAGCTACTACCTAACTAATTAGTAATTATTATATACCTATGTACCTAAATAAACCATACGTATACTATAGCTACATAAATACTAACATAGAGGACAGAGTGTTGCGGAGATCCGTGAGACTTGGGAGGTAGTATTGCTTATTATTTAGTGTATAGATAATAATTACATTAAACTATATTCCTTTTAGTAAGTAGGACACGTCTTACGCATGGACGATAGTAGATTGCCAAAGGCAGTTTTCTACTCCGAACTCTCGTGCGGGAAGCGCAAGCAGGGTGGACAATATCTGCGCTACAAAGACGTACTTAAACGTAATCTTGTGGCTTGCAACATTCCGACAAAGAGTTGGGAGGAGCGTGCGCGTAGTAGACCAGAATGGCGTCATACCGTCCACACAAATGTGGACCGTTTCGAACAGAAGCGTCTGGAAGACCTTGATGCAAAACGCCAGGCACGGAAAACCAGACCGAAGCCCTCCTACAACTACACGTACAACTCGTCTGGCCAACTGTACTGTACGCCTTGTAGTCGTGTTTTCAAGACGAAGTTTGGCTTTGCAAGTCACATCAGAGCCCACCAAAACAACAACCCGGATTGAACATACAGGAGTCGCCGTCGCCGGATACGGTGTGGAGGATATGATGATGACACTGTGCCCTATTTATGTCTCTTTTAGTCCATCCATCCAAAGGTTGTCTGGAAGAGATCGCTATAAGCGATAAGACCGCCTTTTGTACCCTAGTTAAGTGATTATGTAATAATTTATTGGTGTACGAATAAAGAGTTCTATCTATCTTGACTATCTATTTTTGAACGTTTGTAGACTGATGATACAGACCTCTCAACTTATTTATTTATTTATTTATTTAACATAAGGATCACCAGCAGTTAACACAACAGAGTACAGACATACTTAACAGACTTAAGCTGGGAATTGCGTTTGTGTGAGTAATCGACAAAAGCTTCAAGCCGATTGCCATTTTTACACTATCGGTGTGCGTGTGCACTAATACAAATGCAATCCTCAGCTTAAGTTGAGAGGACTGTACTTTTGATAAATCATAGAGAGTAAGGTAGAGTAAGGTGATGTGTCTTTATATCGAGTTTATAGGTAGTGCGCAAGTAGAAATCGATTTCCTTAATCCAAAATGTTTTTCTGAATTGGAATCCACCGACATAGATATTATGATCTAACTTATTTTCTTCTCATATTATATTCTACGTTACATACATAACTAGTTCAGCTTTAAAGCGAGTGTATTGAAAAAATATTTCCCTTGTACCAAGCGGGGACACGCGACCATTTTGCATAGATAGGCAATCAAATGTGGATTTGCTTATTGCCACAGTACGTCGTTAAGGGTAGCGAGGCCGTTCCACGCGCCGTGTTCAATACCAATATTGTTTGTGTGATACTGGAATAGTCGTAGCGGGAAGATTCGTTGATTGAAGGGGATGGAGTTTTTTTTAGGTGTGGAAAATTCTTGGCCCGTAAAACTACGGACTGTTATGTATGTCAATAATAGAATAGAATAGATATTCTTTATTTGTACAAAAAAACATGGACCAAAATTACAAAAAATGTAATCTAACACAAATGTACAAGTGCGGCCTTATCGCTTAAATCGATATCTTCCAGGCAACCTTTGGGTGGAAGGATATTTCAATGCAAAGGGTTAAGTGTACTAGGAATAAAGAATATACCATAAATAATTTAATATAGCAATACAACACAGGGGTATAATCGTGACAGTTCTGACATTGCGAAAAAGAGACGCTTAGCTACATTAAGCGTAAGAAAGAAACGTTAAGCTGTAAATGTTTTTTGTCCTTTTTGCTGTGGCGCCTGTTTACGTCAGTTCTCTTTGCCAAACAATGAAACAAATGAAAAATCTTTGCCAAACAAAGGCTGACAGTTACAACAAAATTTTCTAAATGCTATTTATTTTTGATTTGCTAGTGATTTGTGGGTGTTTATTAAGTTTATTAGACTATTATCATCACTTAACGAGTGTGTGACATGGGTGGGTGGATTTTGTTCGGTTGTATAGAGCATATTGAACGAAAACACGATGGAATGATGGATGAGATATATTTTCACATGTAAGTAGATACTATTAAGTTTAACAAGCTTACATTCATCATAGTACTATCTATTGGCTCGATTTTAATATAAAACGATACTAATTTTAATACTGTAAGGTCTTTTAGTATCAGTTTTAAGTAAAAATTACGAGGTACCATATCATAACAAATCACATGGTGTTGCAAGTTATTGAAAATTTATTTTACCCACAAATATTATAGTATGCAAAGAAAATACTAAAAATTGTAACGGACTCGGGTTGGGTTTACAAATGGGGCGCACGAATTCGGTTTTTGTGAAGATTGTATTTTGTAGAAGTCATTCTCCTCTTTCAAATGAGGTGCCTCTCATTGTGAGGAAACGTTCGTTTCGTTTTTTTCTTCTATGTGTGATTTCTTCTGTATAATATAAAGTTTATTGTATTGATACGAAATGCGTGTTTCCTTTAAAAAAAACCCCATCACATATTTGGCCCACGATTATAATGCTCATGCTCATCCATTTATCTCTGCTTCATAGGTTTCCGACAGAAAAAAAAATATCAAGAAAATGGATAGACATTACCGGTCGCACAAATTGGGAACCAAAGAAATATACAAAAATTGTGTTCGGCACATTTTGAAGAGGATTGTTTCGATTGGACGAAGACAATGAATCATACAATCCACTCAGTTTGTGTATATTAAATAATTATATTGAAATCAAATAAGTATGACTAAAGTTTTTTTTCTTATATCGTCGGTTGACAGGAAAAACTCACTAAGGCTGATTTTTCAATATTCAGATAAATGTTATCTGGGTAATACAAACATTGAGAAACATTGAGACGCAACAGCATCAAAATTATTTCCCAGCAAAACTTTTATCTGGCTATTGAAAAATTAGTCTTTAGTGTCTTTTTCCTATCAACCGACGATATACTCAAGTTTTGTTTTTGTTATTATGATAAGTTAAATTTCCCCATATTTAGGTTTAATTTTTTTGTCGGCAACATCTATGGTTTGAGTGAGAAAGAGAATAGTGCACACGGCGATTGCCAGTCTAGAGGTAGTAGGTCTATGCAATACAAACATAACATTCATATAGTGCCACAATCTTATCTGTTCCGGTGGCGACGTCGCTGTCATGGAATCCAGTGATGCCATCGATTAAATTTTGCCTATTTCTGGTTTAAACGACAATGCATTTCTGCTATTACCTATTGTTATAATTTTAAACCAGAAATAGGCAAAATTTAATACATTCATAAGTATAGATAAATCAAAATATAGGGTTCACAGAGAGAGAGAGCCACATCGCTGCCGCTGTGGGGAACATGCTGACCGCCGCGGTCACCACGGCTTATCGTGCGGCCGCAGTGCCGGGCGTATAGCGCGCCATGCCGCACTCAACGACACCATCCGCCGGGCCCTTGCCAGTGCAAACGTTCCCGCTACCTTAGAGCCAAGCGGGATCATGCGGGACGACGGCAAGAGACCCGACGGCATGAGTCTGGTGCCATGGAAGAGGGGCCGGCTGCTGGTGTGGGACACAACATGCGTGGACACACTAGCACCGTCCCATCTTCCATCTACCTCCAGAGAGGCTGGCGCTGCGGCCGGGCGGGCGGAGATGATGAAAGGCCGCAAATATGCATCCCTAGGAGAGGGGTACATGTTTGTGCCTTTCGGAGTCGAAACCCTAGGGCCGTGGGGACCGGAGGCACGTCAGCTTTTTAAAGAAATCAGCAGCAGACTAATAGAAGTCTCAAGGGACCCTAGGGCTGGCTCTTACCTCGCACAAAGGTTAAGCATCGCTATACAGCGGGGTAACGCGGCCAGCGTCTTGGGTACCCTACCCGACAGTGGCAGCGATCTGGCCAGCATTTTCTTTTTAGTTTAATTTTAATTTTATATTAGTTATTTAGATTGTATTGTGTACATAGATCTTGAAGTACATTGAAAAAAACTGTATGTACATAAAAAAAAAAAAATATAGGGTCGATAGTAAATGAAAGTGGATATAATATATCAAACGACATTTGTTGTATGGAAAATTTGTCCACGGCGAACGGAAATAAAATTAGTTGTGATTATGTTCTGCTTCTGATATAGGAGATTAAATCTAGATTACAATGGTATAGGTAATATATATGTGGGTCGTGAGAATAACGAGATAGATAGACTTAAAAAAACTATTAATTAAGTATTATTTTTGAACACTTTATTTTACATTTTCTAAAGTAACAAGAAACAAAAGCATACAATTAAAAGAAATTCAGACAGTGTGCAAAGGCATTTTCATCATCATCATCATCATCATCTCGACCCATCACGTCCCCACTGCTGGGGCACGGGTCTCCTTCCAAAGGCTAATTGCTAAAAAGCAATTTCTTTCAGCCAACTCTTGATAAGTTGGGAAAACAATGACATGTCATAAATCATCATTATTTCGTCTAAAATCGCTGCAGGTGCACGAAATTCTCCTTGGTATATTGCCTAAGATTTAAAGTATCATGTCACGTCCTCACATCTGTAACCAAAGAAAAATAAAGATTATATACTTTTCATCACGAGTACCACGACCCATCCCGTCCCCACTGCTGGGGCACGGGCCTCTCGGGAAAATATTTCATAAAATTACATGGAGTATAATTGGGTAAAATTATTCGTCATATTTGGCAACACTAACCTGTAGCCGCTGCAACTCGTTCTTCCAATTTTTCAAACGGAATTAAAGGCGCCTGAATACGTTATTCTTCCTGCATAAAGCCAATATATATAGTACTACTTTTATTGCATCACATTACAGCACTTTTGGCATTATTTCACCCAGAAAATCACAAAACAAATTAAATAACGTAGCGTCAGCTTATTCGCAGAAATTGACAACTCAAATAACGCACAGAGTATGAAATGACGTTTGACAATGACGTCTCGTTGTTGCACATTTTGACCACCGGAACAGATAAGATTGTGGCACTATACTATGAACCATACTGTTTTAAATGTCATTGAGTTTTATCTTTCATCTGTGATGTGTGGATAGACTATGATTAATAAAATTATAATTATAACTCGGTATGTAAAAATATTGATGTCACAGGAAATTACAGGAGTTTTTCCTGTATTTCAGATGGAAATAGTGCCATAGTAAATACACAATTCTGTTGATAAGGCAATTTTTCCCATATTCCCTTTGCAAATTATATATAATATGAGTGATAAAACATTCATTTTATACCTGTAGTATTTTATGAATGAAATACTTACATATAAATATGCCTATCCTATATCTATACTTGTAAGTATGAATGTATATTATTATATATAACTTTAAGAAACCATGTACTCCAGAGAGGATAATGATAATATTATGTAAAGTAGGTATTTTTATGTGCGTGCCAGCTTTTTATGACTCAAAGGGAAAGTGTACATACAATTTTATATTCACATTAGCTGTAATTAATTTTAATGTGGACTCACATAAAAAAAACCTCCCTCCACATGCGATGGCATAATTTAATAGCGTTATTTTTGCAACTTAAGAGCTTTTTGCTTGCACAAGGACGGGCTGATGAGAAAAGTGAATAAGTTAGTATGGTTATAATGCAGATAATAATAAATATATAAGGTAGTTGTGTTGATAAGAAATATATAACCTCTTAAAAATATGATATTTATTTAGTGGTCATCCTGATTTTTTACTTAATTTTGTAAATGCACCTGTTACATACGTGTACGAATTAAAAAACAGTGATACGGTTTGTGTTTCATCCATCGTTAACTCGCCAATGATTTTCTTACAGAATAGGTATTCTTACGATGAACACATATCAAATAGAAAATGACTTCAATACGAGTACCCTGATTATGTGGATAACAGTCGTGAGCGTGAGTGACTTATTTTTGTATAACGTTTTGACTCACTGCGTGGCTACGAAATCGCTACGACGCGGCGTAGCAACTTGCCGTAGGCTGCTACGAACACCGCTACGATAAATTAAAGTTTTTTTTTGTATTTATTATTGCTTGATTGTGCCTATGTTTTGTATGATTAATGTTAACATTTATCCTAATCCTAACTAATATTATAAATGCGAAAGTAACTGTGTCTGTCTGTCTGTCTGTCTGTCTGTCTGTCTGTCTGTCTGTCTGTTACTCTTTCACGCCAAAACTACTGAACGGATTTGGATGAAATTTGGTATACATATGGTCTAGACCCTGAGAAAGAACATAGGCTACTTTTTATCCCGGAATTCCCACGGGAAAACTTTTTAAGGCGAAGCGAAGCTCGCGGGAACAGCTAGTTTACTATAAAACTTAAATTTTGTCACTTACTCTGAAACACACACAGAATCAAATGTTTTGTTGTCTGTAGTAAGTAATAAACAATATGTAAAACTACACAGTAATTAATTTCATATGAATTTATTATGATTTTGATACAATACATGTACCGCTGAACATGACTAACACATAAATCTTATTTACCAAGACAAAGTAAACAAATTTCGTACTCGTACCGTACAATTTACAAAAAAAATATATAACATAAAAATGTATACCGTGTTGGTACTTTTACAATAAAAGCGCAATTTATTGCTCAAAGATATCCCCTTTAGATAGCACTTCATATTTTTATCTCTTCCCTGTTTTGTTGTTTCCAAATTGACATTAAATAAGGTCGCTCGCTTTCCCCTTTTTCGTACGAAATTCGCAAAAACAGGCGCAGAGATGCGATCGTTATTAGATTTACATTAACAGAGTACAATGGCGGCCACGGTATTAGGGCGCTTTAAAGAATGCTGAAGGGAATTTGATTTTTTTATTTTATATTTTAATATCATGTACTTTTTTGGTGTCACGTCGGTCATTGACTTGCCGAAATTCGCTTATAAACAGCTCTGTAGGTAGAGGTATATAATAGGTTATGGTATTGTTAAATATAATAAAAATATAGTTCGTCCTTTGTGATATTGCTTTTTTGCGCGGTCTGAAACTGAATATCTTACCTGCGTTCAGTAAGTTCACTAATAAAGTTTCACTCTTTATAAAACCCCTGAAAATCAGTAGTTACAGCTATACTTATAGCTTCTTAATTTTAATATTCTTTTTGGTGTTCTAGCTATCTATCTATCTATCTGATTGTACTACATATTGTATGCTCGCCACTGTACGAACATGGCCGTGTATGGTGATGTCGATACACGGGAGCCATTATCTTGTGCTCCTCATTAAATAAGATTCTTCCTTATCAACGGACTATACAGGGTGCTGCTAAAATCGTATTGTAATCCGAAATTCTCACTTCATAAATTGAAAAGTTGAAACGCTTTTCGTAAGCGTTTATTTATTTATTTATTTAAACTGTAACACCAGCAGCATTGGCAGTCCACTTGGTGGACGTAGATATATATCTCCTTAAGGTCGCCACTGGATAATTCATAACAATACGAGTATTGTAAATCGATTGTAACTTTACCAAAAATAAGTGAAGCAGCTTGGAACCATTGGGCCTAGGGCAGGTAGGGTAAAAAAACAATGGGTTTCTATTTTGTATGATAACAATGATAATTTTTATTTTATAAAGGAAAAAATGTTTTAAGAAAAACTTGTTGAATACTTCAGCACCTATTTTATTTTGTGATTTGGCTTTTTTCATCATCCTATATTCGGAGGCGCCTATGTCTCTGAGCACGAATAATGCAGAAATATTCGGTTACATTAAGGGTACCTACATGTTTTTGTTTTCGTCATGTCTTTGTACGGAATAATAGGGTGATATCTAAACTTAGTGTATTATTATTGTGTCGTATTATTCGGTATAAATAAGCTTTTCCTGGCTAATGAGCCAATGACCTTTTGTAATAGATGTAGCAGTCAGAATTATGCCTTTCATTTGTTTTTTGTTAATTATTTTGAATATTTTATCAATAAACCAAATAAACATCTTTACACAATAGCCTTGGTAACGTCCTTGCTAGTGCGTTTCCGTGTCCGCGAAAACAACATAATTACAACAGGAAGCGAAACTTAAACTATTATACTTACCAAATTATGTAAATGTCTCTCCAGCCCTGTGCCCCAATCAACCCTAAAACGCGACCGCGAAAGTTAACGGGCACAAAATTAAACTGTCAAAAACGTGACATTTCGCTGCGTACATCGACAGCGAGCGTGCGACTGTCAACTGTCACGTTACACGTCACCAGTCACTCCAGATTAAACTGCGAGATTGCCACAATTCTCGACCTGTAAAAGTTGATTTATTGAACTCCACCTTTGAGTTATATTTTTGTTAATTTTCAAAAATGGCGGCCGTCGACAACGGCGGCGATGTATTTATTACTTTTATTGCCGCGATGATGGTGTCCTGTTTTTATCTAACTTTCGACATAAATCGTCGGAACACGGCTCTGGTGATTTCATTATTGGCGATGGATGGCAATGGGTGATTGTCAATAAGCCGTAAAAACGATGAAATGCCATAAATTTTCGAAACGGAATTAGTTCTTTGTCATGTCACGTTCACGGTTTTCTGCCGTGTATCTCAATTGAAAACTCTGCAAATAATTTTCAACAATGTGTGTTTGAACTAAAACGACCGAATAAATTAAAACGACCCTCATAAATCATCAAAACGGCATCCATACTCATAATCACATACCCACGAGAATGCATCACTTAAATTTTTCTTCCGCAATCTCGACATTTTCCGGCGTAATTCGTTCACCGCCATTTGAGGGTTAATATGAGAAGATGAATCCATCATTTGCACGGCGCCAGGGTTTAACCCTCGCGCTGCAGCCGCGTTGGCGAGCAAATAGCACGTGTCATAAGTGTCCCGTCGCGTCTCAGCCGCGCAGACCTAGCGACACGTAGACACGGCAAAGGGAGTCTCAAGTTTAATTTTGCTATAAACGTCGAAAAACGCTAATTACTTGTGTGAAATTTGCAGCCTATACTTTACTTCTATTTTTATTGTATTGTAAGCCACGGATTTTATGACTTACCACTAAATTAAGCCCCAAAACATATAGGTAGAGTATATTTTATTAAATTTATATTTTTAACCTGTAATTGAGTTAAAAGTAAGATAATTTCATATAATTGTAGAAAACGCAGGAGGATATCTGTGATGCAAGCATCTACAACTACATGTACAAGTAACCAAACAATCACTCATTACAATATTTAATTATCACTTCTCATTCTCTATCTCATCATCTTCAAACTCTACATTCGTCTGAGACGTATACGCGGTTAAACGCACTCACACACGCGCGACAACACGCGTGTGTGTGTGTGTGATATTGCCTGCTGTAAAGGAAAACATCTTGCCACGTACAGGCGGCTACAGGAGATTACTGAGCCGAAATAACTTGTAGAATGGCTAATAGAAAATGTAACGAAGGAATATTCGCCTTTTCGCAACCCGCTACTGAAAAACAGTGTTACTTTCACGTGTTTTGTATGAGAGTGGAATGGATGAATCGAAGCCTTATTTACGATAGACCGCACCGCAGGGTGCAGTTTTATCAGTGTACTCACTGTTGGCAGGTCAATATACCCGACATACTTAGTAACTTTAAAAATGTAATCTCGGGAAAAACAGCTGCGCCCTACACTTTTTAAATGAGAAGGTAGTTTAAATTAATTATTATTGTTTTTTCTTCTTAATTTTTTTTCAGTTTCTTAAATAATCAAATATATAATTTCAGAGGTCTGTGTGTGACATAGTGTATATACATACTACATATATTTCCAGGTCCTTAGGTATATAATATACCCCAAATTCATAGACCGTATTGTGAGGGGTTTGTCTAAGACAAAAACTCAAAATTAATAACTATTACAACGTAATTTTAAAGTGACAAAATGCTTTATGTATTCGGGGGATAGTATTCGATGAGAATAATAAAACGTACAACGTTTAGAAATTTCGGTAACTATCCTGCTCAAAGGTAAATAACATCAAAGTGTTACTTCAGTAATTAATGAAGTAATGATCACACACTTTGATCTTTGGCGTATTCACATCATTAATATCGTGCTTCTTGTAGTAGATACAGGGATTCTATCGCGAAGTCACAACGAAATAAAGTTTATGAAGTAATTCGTGTCAATTCAATACATTTTCAATAAACGTTGTGAAAACAAGCTCGCGATAGGTACACTGCTTTCATAATAATAAACGACGGTAAATTTGAAAAACCTATATAACTAAGTATGAACTGTACAAAAAATATTTAATTATATTTTCATTGTGCCTGTACCTCGGGTTAGCGATAGTTAAAAATTAATATTCTTATTAAAGTCATGATTCTAAAATTTAGTCTTTTAACAGTAACTTAAATCTTGTTAGGACGAGGACATATATAAATAAATACAAATCTTAATACATTACAACCTGAGTTGTACTAACATTTGTATTTACATCGCAAAACAACATAGGGTTACCCCACAAATCATCAAACAAAGTCACAATTAAAACGACAAAATACGGCAAATTGCCACAACAATAAGCTGTGTACGTAACTAAAGTAATATGATAATTTCAGCAGTATGGGCGCCCTGAAACTGGTCGGGCTACGTGCCGCGCCTGCTATATTAGTTTAGTTCAACAATTTACATATTAGGCTCATTAATATGTTACCTTCGTTAGGGGGGCCCGCAGAGGTTGCGACAAGTGAACGATGGGTGCTAATCATTGGGTATTATTAATTACTAATGAATGTGATTCTTCTAATGGCAGGCAGCCATGGTTGGTTGTCATGTCTTTAGGCCGTGTTCAGACGACACGCGCCCGCACGCCCCGCTCGTCAGCACCCGCATCTAGCACGCTTTGATTTTTTTTAAACCTATTTGAGTATTAAGTATACCACATTTCTTTACTTAGTTTACTTATCCCAATCTCCGCTGGGGACCAAAGGACCGATGTGAAGCTCCGCCACTCTTTACGATCTTGAGCCAGCTCAGAGACATCCGCCCAAGACATCCCCACCTGGCTCATTTCCTTTTTCACAGAGCGCTGCCATGTCTCTACCACATAATAGATATAAATTTGCATTTAGCCATATCTTGCTTTTATCAAAATCTACTTTTAGTGATGAATGTTGGGGGTTTTTAACATTATCTATCTATCTAAAACCAGCTGCAACTGCAGTTTCAATCGCATGTCTACGGCCGGCCTAACCCGGGCAGCACAAGTCTTGTAAGTTTGTTGAGCGCGTGCTCTTACCCGTGTGTTCTGCTGTTCGACGCGGCGAGAGAACAACACTACTGGGGGGTTACTCTATATACACTGATTATCCCTTGTTGCGTCTACAGAGGAGGGTAGCGAGACGTATCCTCGGCCGACCCTCGACCGATGAACGGCTAGCAATTGACTGAGCACTCGACCGAAGATACTGTGTCGTCACACTACTCGGTAGGTTTTATCAGGGTAGTACTGACGAAAAACGAACGAACGAGAGCTGTCGTGAAATAGGCACGTTTAATGCAACGAGATAGAGTCACGACTCTATCGCGTTAAGACGCACTGGGGCCTCACCCTTAACATTGGTTTTACCCGTTACAACACAAACTGTCCTTTTCACACCTGAAAACATCAAGTTAATCAGACCTTGAGTAATGAAGCTGTGTGATTGGCTCAATAGTTATTAAGTAGGACTTAAGTCCATGCTTACGTAGGTTTACTCAAGTGAAAAACTGGCAATATTAATATTTGAATTGTTACAGTCATTGAGACAAATCTCATAATTACTGTGAAGAGACTTGAGAAAATCTTCAGAAATGAGCGCCGCTTGAAATGTGGTGGCCCACTGCAGGGGGCGATTCTATAAGTTACTACATGGCCTAATATTATTATAACATGTATTGTTTTGTCAATCAATCGATTCTTTCATTGATTTTATTTCCTTACTAGCTGTTCCCGCTGCCTTCGCTTCGCCCTAAACAGTTTTCCCGTGAGAATTCCGGGATAAAAAGTAGCCTATGTTCTTTCTCAGGGTCTAGACCATTTATGTATACCAAATTTCATTCAAATCTGTTTAGTAGTTTTGGCGTGGAAGAGTAACAGACAGACACAGTTACTTTCGCATTTATAATATTATATAGTTAGGATACTTATGGACATGCTATAGCAAACGGTCCTAACGATACATGTTTTATTATTCATATAATACTACCTACTGTGGGGTTACAACCACGGAACATAAGCAACGCTCTCTTGTCAAATCTAACCTGAGTTGTATAGATCTGACCAGATCTGACAGATGTTTGAAAGGTGAGCGACGCTGCTTATGGATTGCTAATTGCGAATGTGTCGGTGTAACTGGTACGGTAGATGTATATTATTTTCTTTGATTCGGTAAAAACATACTAACTACATATTATCATACCAACACAACCATATCAAAACCCGCAAGTATGAAGACTAACGCAATTAAAACACCTCCTCGCAAGCCTGAAAATCCACCCCCAACGAAAACGCGACTAAAAGCCCTCAACCAGCCGAAATACGAGACAAAACATTTTCAATACAAACTCTAGCCGTACACTCACGTACACAACATAATACCCGCTATGAGATATTTAACGGCGTACACTTGTGCAGACAAGTGGCCGGGTCGTTAGCGAGTCCCTGCAGGCTGCGTCTGCAACCTTCAGCCGTGGAAGACTAAACACTTTTGTGAGTGCCAGTACTTGTGTACGGCGAAGTGTGTGTAGTATAAAGCTTCCTGCAAACAAATCATACGTTTTGAGACGTACGTCTTTTTATTAGAATAGGTTTTTACTAAAGATGCGTCTTTTATAAGAATAATATGTCATCTCACAAACGCCATCCGACCTCAAACTAGACAGAGCCGGCTATATGGATATCGGATCACTGATATATTCATTGACAGATACATAGACGGATACATAATTATTATAATACATACATAGTTATCCTCCTGTCATCTATTGGACTTCAGCAGGGGTGCGGAATCTACTGTAGCCACAGACAGTAAGACCCACACAAACGTATATATAACTTAAAACACCTCTCTTCTTTCCACCGATTAGAAATAAAAGGACCACAAGAAGTAGGTACCCCGTAAATAAAATATTCATAATATAATAACAAAACCGGGCTCGCTTAATCCAGCCCTATTCTCTGGTTGTCATTATTGCCATGACAACAATGCCGTTACTCAGAACAATCATTTTGACAAGCGTTACCAACCGGCGCCGTCGGACCACTGGGTTTGAAACGTGTGACGAATTTGGGATTACAATTTGTTATTATATTACTTAACTAATATAATTCTTTTGGGGACAGAACCGGGATATGCTTTTGTTGTGTTTACCAGTTAAGTATGTGGTATGTGGGAGCTGAGGGGTCACTCTACAAGTCGAAATTTTTTAGTTTCAGAGCGCTGCTGCGCGAGTCAATGTTCTATCTTGTTGTATTAAACGTGCCAATCGCATGAAAGCTCCTGTTTGTTAAGAGTAACCCCCTGGGCTAAAATAAGGGGATATGTACGTTGTACAGTAGACTGCGAAAAAAAACTGACTCCCTTTCAGTAGCTATTACACTATAAGAGGGGTAAGCTACGTATCACCACTGACACATAAGCAATTTTTTTTTTAGATTAATTGATAAGCAAGGTCGGCGCTTCAGGATTGTTAATTATGAATGTTCGGTGGTGGTAACCCCACAAATTTCTGTGCACTGTACAAAGGTTCCCATTCTATATTGCGTACGGGAACTTCGTCCCTTCTCAGAATAAAATAGAATAGAAGTATTTAAGCATGTAAATATGGCTGCCTACCGTAATTGCCATACTAGTTTTGAAACACCATGTTTAATACGAATGAATTCACACGAACGGCATTATATGTAATTTGTTATTTATAATTTATAGTCTGTTTTGTTTTAATTGTTATTAGGATATGTTCTAAGTTGTAACTTAAATTGTTAATATTATTTATCTACACTACTGTATTGGTTTAGCTGTAAGAGTAGCGTAGTTATGGTTTAAATAAATAAATAAATAAAACCTACAATCGCGAACAATGAAAAAGATTTAGTGACATACTCGTAGCACAAAATTACTCCTAAACGGAAAAAAAAACTAGCCGTCTGCAATATTGAAGTACATTCTAACAGCGCATCAGCATATTACCAACTGAAATCGTAACATATTGCCATCAAACTTTAATTAAATGTTTAAAAAATTTAGGCCACTTGGAGTCATTTTATAAGTAGAACTTTGCACGTAATAATATTATTATTAAAAGAAACTATCACACATGCATGTGTGATAGTTTCTTTTGCCCCGAAGGGGTAATCAGAGGTGTCCCACAAATCAAATACTTATCAAGATAATGGTGCTGCCCAGTGCTACTTATTTTGTTTTCGCTCTCACTAACTACTCAATTATCTAAAGTTGCGTGTTTTCGTTAGGTAAATAGGTATTATGTTTCATCAAAATTAGTTAAGTACTCGTATCTATGTTGTTTTAAAGGAAGATAACTGTTTATTGCTTATGGAGATTATTTTAGAAATTGTAGTACGAGCCGTAAGACATAGATGGCGTGAGTTGTATGAAAAGTAATGATTATGAGAGGCAAATAAATAAAATTACATACCAATTTTTTCTACGACATTTTTGATATCTTAGTTATTGCTATTACACATTTAAGTAAGTATACATTTATTTTTAACAAGCGGTTTCTTTTAAAGATTAAAATTAAAGTGCATATTTGTAATGTAAAAATCAGATATTGGTAGTAAAAGAGAGTTGTTATAATATCATCAGTAAAAAATATATGCCCCTGTGTATTTCTGTTTTCATACTTTCATTCGATGGACTGATGATTTTGGATACACTTTTCACACAAAAGATAAATACATATCTACCCCACCAGAATTTATAGACCTAGCAACTGTCACCGTCACTAATAAAACCTCACCCTATGCAAGTATAATTAAATATAATAACCAATATCGTGTAGCATTAATAACCACCACCCGACCCCGCGAAATTTCACTGATACGGAAATTTTCCATCACATTACACTAATACTGGAATTACATCCAGTATTAACCGTATAAGAAGAAGATCCAATTAATAATTATACTGAACCGCTTGTTTAAGGGCTCAGTCTCACGGGTAACTGGAGAAAATTCAATATCATGTTGTTTAAAGGTAGCAATTGGCTTCCGAATACTTAAATTTATTGTAGACAACGTGTAGCAACTTCTGGTTTCATTGTTTTTAACAAAATTTGTTCAGAATGAAGAGATCTGTGACGTACTTTCGGATTTGCATCTAAGAAAGGCTCACCCTGAATATAGAAATACGAGAAGGGCTAGCACGGGGCGCTATTAAGACGTGACAAAATTTCTCCATCGCGCTCGCTTTTGAGGCAGCGCGATTCTAAACTTTTGTCACGTCTTATATGCGCCCTGTGCTAGCCCTTCTGTAGTGACACGTCTCATGCTGCAACCTCATTTCATCTGCTGCCAATTGGCACCTTTATACCGAAATAAAATAAATTACTACATAGAAATTCCAACAGAATTCATTTGCAAGCTTTATTTTATACAAAAAAGCAAACACTCAATAGATTCGTTTTTAATTGCTGCTCGAAGGAACTAAATAGGCAATTTAATTGGGTTATTTATATTTTATTTTAATTTAAGTGTTGAGATTACGAACGGGAAATGTTTTTATTCTCTTTTCTTCTCAAATCGTTTAGGAGTTTCCTCGTGAAAAATAATTTGGCAGATTATTTTTCGGCAAGTGAAAAACGAAATTAAGTTTTTTTTATTTAAGAAAATAAGTCATTTCATTCACGAAATAAAATTCTCCGAACAAGTGATTACAGAATTAAAGGTTGTTTTTTATTCTTATTTCGGAAAATTGAATTTGAATTCATAAGACAGATATAGTATCAATATTTATGGTACTAAGTATAATGGGCAAGTTTGTACAGGACGGCTGAGTTTGCCAATATCACTACACACTATAATCAACAAGGGAATTTTTCACGTATAGGTATTTAATTTTCACTCTGTAATCTCTGTATACATCAATCTTATAGTTTGGCGAGCTTCGCTATACCAGAACCTTCATAGGGTTTCCCTATTTCTTCTTACATTTTCTTATTACAAAGATATCGTAGATGAAGGTTGGCTGGAAGAAATGCTTTTTGGCAATAAGCCCGCCCTTATTATTATAGGTATTTTGTGAACTATAAAAAGTTATAAATAAAAATAGATACCTATTATTAAAAAAAAAAACTATAGGTAGGTACTTACTTGTTTGTCTTTTTCTGTCTAATCCTACTAATATTATAAATGCGAAAGTTTGTGAGTATGCATGTATGTATGTAAGTGTATATGTTTATTACTTCTTCACGTCAAAACGGCTGAACCGATTTTAATGAAATTTGGTATGGAGTTAGGCAATTTATTGCGGTATTCCCACGGTTTTTTTTTAAGGCGAAGCGAAGTTCGCGGGAACAGCTAGTCAATCATATCATAATGTTTCAAAGTAGTAAATAGAAAGTTGGTTTCACAATATAGAGTACCTATAACTTCTCTCTACACAACATCTGCCAGGCACATGGTGCGTGTTTATATTTTTTTATTACTTTACACAAACGATGCTCAATTTCAATACATATAAGTATATACATAAACAATATAAGTACTGAGCCTTTCTCCAATAGTTTCCGCTAGAGGCCCCACTTTGTATGTGAGAGAACTGTTAATGTTAAACTTTTGCATGATCATCATCACGAATCACAACCCGTTAAGTCCCCACCGCTCGGAGCTCGGGTCTCCTTCCAATGAAGGAACCACCACGCTGGCCTTGTGGGGTTGGTGGACACTACAAAAACTGTTTAAGTGCTAATTTCTCCATAGTCGGTTAGAGCATAACCAGGTATTATTGGTTGACTTTTGACATATCTGTCATGAATTTAGTATTGAGATGACGTATTGATCAACCAATACCTGGTTACGATTTAACAGACTATTGTGAAATGGGAGCTAATGGTAAGATTATCAGAATAATCTGACGGATATGTCCATATTCTTAATTACCTAATGTACTTACATAGGTACTGATTAAAACATCGTATAATGTCATGAAACTCATGAATGACAAAAAGTCCCTCATACTCTTATTAATTATTATAAAGACTTCTCAAACAGCGAGTTTAAAACTAGTCTAAGTTGGCAATTAATGTAGTGAATTTTGTTGTTTTGTTGTGTTCTGGTGAGGCCATATTGCGAGTACCGACCGGGCTGACTACTTCTGCAGCTATTCATTTGCGACCTGATGTGGGTAATTGATGTTGAGGGTGGCCATGAGTCACGGAATGAAAGTCAGGACATTTTGAGTCAGGCATTTTGGAACAAGGATAGGTTTGGAAACTCAATATGACTGTTTCCGTACATGGCCTATTGTAACGAAAATTTGTGGATACGCCATTTTTTATTTATTGCTTATCATATTAACTCATACCTAAGGCTTATTCAGATAAACGCACAATGAATCGGAGGCAAATCTGTGTATCTTATTTAATTAAAATCTATTTTTAAAAACATTTTATTAATTACCTCAGTGGCTTAGGTTTTTAATTCAAGCGTATGAAAACCTCATTTATTCAATTATCCAATAAATTGACATAAGTACTTTTTCTCATATTCCCCGCAGCATGGTCACCCCACACCGGTAAAACCAGTACAGTCGGCAGCTGATCGCCGGGGCAGGCTGTGACGCACCGGTCTGGCGGGTCCTTAGTCACAAGTACTTACTTCAAGTGACAGTTTTGAGGCCTTTTACTACTTACCACTTCGCCCAGTTAGCGGAGACGAAGCTGTGTGGTCACCCTCTTATTTCATGTTACAAATAAAATAAGCAATGGTACCGATTCTGAAGGGCGCACTTCCTAATTTTAAAATTAGCTAAAATCTCTAAATTTAACTGACAGCGCTAATTTTTGCTATTCTGAAGGCAACGATTTTAGCGGCCAACTAAATTTAGAAGGCTGGCTTGACGTCTTTAAAATGAGTGTGGCCATGTACGTAAGTATATAACAATCGAATATATCGACTAACTTTTTTAACCTTAAAGTACTCCAAATACATTTAATGATCCTAAATAGTAGTTGAAAATAATGAAAAGGATAAAATACCCGGCATTTATATTGGTTTTCGTGAAAGTTTCAATTATTTATGTAACATATTCATAATTCATTATTGCAACTGGTAACTCTAACTAGAAAAAAAATTATATTGCTTCTATGATGTTCTATGGACTTTTCCAAGTGATTTAAAAAAATATAACATAGTAGAGATGAGGTAAGTTTATGAAATAGTGATAGTAATCGAATATAATCGATTATTGAACTCGAATGATTTTAATTTTTAACTATAGCTTTTACGTAAAGCAAACTGTACCTAGTTGCTAAGTTCTACATCTAAATGTTTTTCACGATATTTAAACTTACTTACTTAAATGTTTATTACTTGATGATACGTAATATAAGCAAATGTATAAGGGAAGATATTCATATAAAAATATTAAAAGTATTGAATACTTACTTACAAAAGCACAAACCTTATCAGTACTAATATATTTACCAAAAACGAATATGATTAAAATAAAAGTGCATACTCGTGAATCGATCCATCATCGATTATTTTTTCATTAAAGCATAGGTCGGAAGCAAGGAACATTGTACTTGGTACATCTCTATGGCGCATGCGCGCGAGGCGCGCCGGCGCGGCGGCGCGGCGCAACAGCCATCGCGCCGCCATTTTCAATTTTCCGCCGAAAAGTTTGCCGCTATTCTTTTAAAGTATTTTTGTTAAGTATTTACAATACAAAACAAACATCTATTATTATGTTTGTGTTTGCAATATGCAATATGGAAATCGATAAGGTAAGCTTGTGTGACTGTGTGTTGAAGTTTACATATTAGTTTAGAGTTATGTAAAATAGAAATATTTTAATGTTTTATCAGTAATTAGGCATCAGTTATTTACTAAATTTTGTGTTCTAGCCCTTTCATTTCTAAATTCCAAAGTTTTGTGAAAATGGGTACCTACTTATAAGGATAAGCTTAACTAATTCTGTCAACTATCCATACATCTTACCTACTTACTTTATTTTTCAGTGACAAAAATAAAGAAAATGAAATATCAACCACACCCATAAGCCAAATATGAAATGCTGGATACAGGTCATTCATTTTTCTGGGACAACAATACTACAATGGCCATCAGACCACCTACCTACGAAGAAGAAGAATAATGGAAATAAAATACAGAAATTGATGTTATAAAAACTCAACTAGTGTGTGTCGTGTGTGCTATTTTATTCACCCAAATAAAGTTTTACGTCTACAAAACTTCTTTATTCTTTCATAAAGTACCTCGTAAGTATTAGTTTCGTAAAGTTAGGCATATTTTTCAGTAAACATAGGCAAGTACTTGTTTTTTACTGTAATAAAAGGTAAATGCAGTTAAATATTTTGAGTTATGTAGGGACCACTTTTAGTAAAATATTTTTACAAGTTGAAAGGGCTAAGTAGTGAGCTGGACAGGAACACAGGTAGGTGAGTTCCTTATAGACTTTCCTTGTAGACTGTAGAGCTGGTTTGTTTGAAAGAAGACAGCCGAGGACAGAGTGTTAGGGCTAGAGTAATTCCTGAAGTAGATCGGTAGGTGTGTTGATTAATTATTAGATCTAAAACAGTAACTTAAGTTGTTTTTAAGCAACCCGGATCATGCCTACATTAACACATTTTTCTGTCAAAATATCAAAAATAATATGACAAAACAGAGTCACTTTCACATCGTAGTTTCTCAAAAAATAATAAGTTAGCGTCGTTGCAATTAGCTTTACATGCTTAAACAACACATCAGCTCTAAGTTAAATCCATATATTTCACGGTTTTACTTTTAAAAATTTTAGTATAATTTTAACAGGCACCTGTCCAGACCCCTTTTAAATTTAGGAAGAAAGTTGCTAATTTTATGTTGACAGCGCTAAAAATGCGACCTTCAGAATACCAATTCGACCAGCTAACCTAAGTTGAATAGTTTTAACGCTGTCAGATTCAAAATTTAAAGTGACGTCTCTAATTTTGGAGATAAACGGTGCCTTCAGAATGCCAAATAAATTTAGAGAGAATGTAAGCGTTTTTTGACAGCGTTAAAATTAGAATGTGCCCTTCAGAATCGATACCAATATTTAGTTAAACAAATATATTATGTATACATAGTTTTGTTCATTTGTCATGTTGATTTCTCTGCCGAGGATGTACCTACTGTGATCAAAATTTACATGCGATTTTCTTGAATTTTATGTATGCAATACAGCAACATACAGTAGGTACACCTAAAATTTAGATGAGTACAGTTCTTCACGATGATTTCCTTCGACCACGGGTATACATTGTATATAGCAAATATCATTAATTTTACAAATATAACACACATCCATTGGCACAGGATAGAACTTGTGTATTTGTACAAAACGACGTGTTAACCACTACGCTCCTAGGGCTCCTATAGCACAGCCCAGTTCAACTATCGTAAAAATAAAGCCATTTGCAATAATTAGCTTTAAATTTTAAAGCGCCATAACGAAGGTTTTATAAGTGAGAATATCAAAACTGCTGTAAAACCACAGCCTCAAATTGCAGCTTTTAAATCGTAGAACTCATTTAAGTATTGAAATTATTTTTATGAACAGTCATCTGCTGCCCGGCAAAGGCATACTTTAGTATACAAATACAATAATATATATGGTGTGACTATTTATTAAGTATATTTAAAAAGAAATTATTGTAATCTACTAAGACTTCTGTTGTGCCTGGCTATAGTTTTAACATATACCTCCATACTACTTTGGTTTGATGATTCACATCTTAGTTAACCAAACACAAAACTTTTAAAAAGCATAACAACGTACTAAAAAGATAAGTTCCCTCAGAAACTAGCTGCTATACAAATGGTGCTCAATTAGAGTACCTGGCCTAGGTTCTAGGTCTTGACTGGCCGATGCACTAACTGATACGCAACCGGTTTGTCAGAGGAATAACCTATTTAGAACCTGACAATTTGTAGAGCAGTCCATGTTTTTTCTTGTTGCTGCTAGTTAAATGTCTGCTGTCATCATTAACTTATCTTATTTATAATTAAAAATAATAGGGTTTTAATTCGTTTTTTAATAAATAAAGAAAGAATGTTATGAGCTTAGCCATTAAAGTTATCATTAATCAGTAGGTATTTTAAAATCATTTTTTTTTAAATTCATAATGAAAAATCAGACCGATTTTTTACTTATCTGATACTGAATTGTCATTTTGAAGAATTAAATTGTTGCAGTCACTGTTCACATACATTCAGGCGGCAACACCGGAATCATACTTTGAAAAATCTGCTAGGGATGGGTATAAGCTATGGATAGCTATATATATAAGGTAGAATGGATTTGGCCGATTTTTATACCAAAGAACTCGTATTATTTTACTTTATAGATAATTAAGACGTTATTTTGACAAAAAACTAATAAGATTCCAGTTGCCACCATGTCACAATAATTATAACCTTTAGCAGAAAATACTACGCACCATTCACAAGTACCTACTAATGAAATAAAGTTTATAAAAGCAGCAGATGTAGGTAATTGTACGGTGGTAAACATTCGGCTGAGCGATGTTAGTTCACAGCTATGTACACACTTAAATAGAGTTATGAAAGGCCAGAAGGTGTTACATAAATGTATTTTTGTATATTTAGTAGGTACCTACTATACTAAAAAATAATAATATTGAAATATCTCACACACGACGATCCGACACCAAAGTAGAGAGAGCCTGTAATATGGGTATCAAACAGCTGACATATCTACTCAAAAACATATACATAGATAATATACATATCAACACCCAAGACCCGAGTACAAAAACGAATTCTCAACGGTTATAAATTGAGTTTTTAAAGTAAACATCATAGGTACAATTAAAATTGGCCACGAAAATTGAAAAAATACGCTTTATACAGATAAAATGATTCAAGAAAATATTAGTCAAAAAGAGTGGATCTTGAATAAAATATAGCCATAAAATAATCCCGGTCTATAGAAACATGGTCAGCAGAAATATTCGCAGAAGCAGGACCATAATTTATATGCAGTGCAGTACTGGCACAAAAACTTGACAAGCGACAGCAAATAAAAATAGCTTTATAATTGCACTATTAATGCTCTTATAAGAGCAACTTACAAGCCAGCATGGTTGTTTCCGGTTTTGACCTGAGGGCTACCTTTAGCTTGGAATAAAAATGTTGCGTTGGGTATTTACTAACATGTTAGAATGGCTAGTAAGATGGACCCCTCCTATGGAGCAATTGTACTTCCATTTATTACTAAATTTCAGGAATCCGTCAGCTACCGTGATCCACCAATCTGACAGACGTTTGACAGATAAGGGATGCTGATTAGAGATGGTTCATTGCTAATGCATCGGTGGTGGGAAGGCAGCAGATTTGAATCCTGCGAATATAAATATACTCGTACTAACCCAGAATTTGTATTAGACAGTACCTAAATTCAAGTATCACAATGACGCTTGCCAGTAAGGAACATACGTACCTACTTCTTCAAGAAGTTTGCATGCTTCTTGTAAACTGACAGTTCATTCTCTAAAAGGTGCAGACATAGAACAACGCGGACTCGGGTGTACCCTCGGGAAGCGTCATAGCGATCTTTCTTGATACAAAAAAGTCTGCCAATTTTTGCGGGGGGAAATTTTACCGTTTACCACGATTCTGTCTCATGGGACATATCATTATGAGTTTTAATTCCCAGCAATAAGGGTTACATGAAGTGACATTTAATAATTAACACAGTGTCTTCATTTTTCTTGCCAATGGATAATTATCGATAAGTTTTATCGATGAATTCGAGAACATGGGTTAGAAATACTAAATTCAAATTAATTAGGTATAGTTAAATTTAATTAGGAATGATTAATAAACGAAGTCACCCGCTTTTCGCTGTACATTTATACTCACGTGATAGGTCGCGAGCCGTATCGCCGTTTTTGAATGAGTACAATGCACTGAAGTTGTCGAGTAAGTGGGCAACCCGACGGTCAGATGCTTTCAAGCCGCCCTTCGGGCGGCCTCTGACTAGGCTTAACGACTGCTGCCGAAGCAGCAACCGGGACCCACGGCTTAACGTGCCGTCCGAAGCACGGAAGCGTCCAGAAAAGAACCGTTTGAAATCGGTAACTCATGCTGTACCTACCAATGGCTGACCGTGTCAGTTGTTGCTTAACCTCAGTGATCAGTTACGATTACTGAAGCCAATTCGACTACGGACGCTTCCCAACTATGACCTTTTTTGTCGATTAATACATATCTACATACCGGTACATCACTATTGCATTTTTTTGACATTGGTTGCTAGGAAACAGCTAATAATAATAAACCATGACCAAATCTGTGATCAAATCCGGAATCTGGATATTCTATGAATTGAAGTTGTCATTTTAGTATGTACACAAATCATTTTCTATGAAACGAACGCTTTGCCAACTAGATTGAGTCTAGTGAAAATTGAGACTGTAACTAGTTTTTATAAATCGGTGGGCCTTTCTGGCCTACCACCCCGCCAGAGGGGAACGTCTGCCTATTTCGTCTCCAGACCATTCATACTCAATGGGTGCAGAGTACAATTGAGGCACCCATATTATTCTCAATTCGCAACAAGACAAGTCTGCCATCAAAAAGCAATAAACTCGTGACGGGCGCCCGGCAGTGCGATCTGTCACTCGAGCGGTCGGTCGACAGTCGGGCGGTCCGTCGACCAGTCGGGCGACCGCACAGCTGACGCGGCACCTGGGGCAGGTGTGCGTTATCGCACGCATGCGCATGACAAGTGCAGTGCGGGTGGAGTAGAGCAGAGATGTCAGTGGGCAAGCTGCATTCTGCCTACTGATTACTGACGGTACAGTCTTAGTCTGGTGTGAGTTAGCAACCATAGATTTTAAATTTTTATGTACCTGTATTTTCACAAAATTTATTAACATAACGTGTGTAACTATAATTTCATTTTTTTACTCCTAATGTGTACAAATGTAAGCTGTCGTATTCAAATTCAAATTCAAATTCAAATGGTTTAATCGACGTAAAATTTTACAATTATTTGTCGATATCCATAAGATTTTATGGTATCCATAAGAAACATTGGTTACGTGTCAAACATCTGTCAGGTCGTCATACAGCTGAGCCATAAGTATCCGGAATTTTATAGATGTCAATAATTAGTGGATGTAACCACGATTAAATGTCATATTTGATGTTTCTTTATAGGTAAAGTAGCTTGATGGGAATACGTAATATTGTTGTTGCAGTCCTATGGCACCCCAGAGGTGCATAGGGTCTAACCTAACGTCCGCCACTACCGCCATTTTTCTGCAGTAGGTACTTTTGGCCTCGCCCCAGCTTATTCAGTAATATAAGGTATAATAATTAGGAAACAGAATGACCTCTCTACCTTACTCTACACGGCGCAGGCATGATGCGTACGCGCAGCTTATCACCGCTCGCGGCAGCAGCCGGAATTATCATACATTACAAATATACCTATAATAAAATAATTTCAATTAAAAAAATCGTAACTTGCGCTTTAATTAAGAGACAGATACGGGATATGCAATTTGTCGAATTGCTGTTACAACACAGATTAGCTCTACGAATATGATTAAAGCGAAGTTTGTATGGATGTTTGTAAGTCTTGCACGCTTAAACAACTGAACAGATTTTAATGAAATTTGCTGAATATGGTTATTTTAATGTGACGCTTAGCTTTTGGCCAGTACTATTTTTAATATTTTAATGCTACAAAGCGTCTCGGATTCGATTCCTGGGTGGGACCATCAAGTGGTACAACATTTTATTTGCACATAATAATGTACATAACATACGTATAGCCTGAAAAATTATCTCACTCACGAGCAATGACAAAGTTCCTCAAAAATTGACTAAAGGAAATGACCCAAACTTTTTCAAACATTTAATTTAGAATTTGATTAATACACTCACGTGAAATAATTTTCAATATAGTTCCACTCACAAAAAGTTGTCACCAAAGGACCCCAATTTTTTCCAACATTTCATTTTAAATTTGAACAAAATAGGTATTATTGTTTTAGTTGGTAATATTCTGATGCTCTATTAAATATACTTCAATATTGCAGAAAGAATATACGTCATAAAGCTAGCCTTTTCCGTTTAGGAGTAATTTGGTGTTTTTCTCGGTTGAACCTTTTCATTGCCCGTGAGTGTATATTTACGTTTTTAGTTGGTAATATTCTGATGCGCTGTTATAATACAATTCAATACTGCAGACGACGTCATAGAGCTAGGCTTTTCCGTTTAGGAGTAATTTGGTGATTTTAACACTAGAACTGTTTCATTGAGACATGGACATGAAACATCCTGCACTTAGTTCTCTTCAGCTTTCCACATTTTGTTGTAGGTTACAAAGAAACAAAACGAAAACGATTCTATATTTTGGTGAATGCCTTTGCGGTGACGCACATATGTATATGAAAAGGTGTAGTTACCAACGCATGTAACACAATAATTAATAATTGTTATTAACGTTCGTAACGGTTATTTGTGTAATAATAATAATAAGTTGTTATCTTCACTACAGCTGTATGAATGAAACAGCTGACGGTCTAGTATTGTCGTGCCAAATGTTTGTAAAGGCATTGATAAAAGTTACGGGGGAGAAAGGTGTTCCTTTTGGGTGATACGTGATGCCCGGTGTAATGAATGACACCAATACATAAGCTTGCAACCTTTAAAAAGCTTTTGTGGCTTAGGAATTCTTGAATGAAAATTTGACTATAGATATTACAACATACTTCTCGATTATTTTTTAACACAAACAAACAAACACTCACGCCTTGTACTAATGTACTCCCTTGTGGGGAGGGCAGAGGTGCATTGCTGCACCCACTTTTCGCCAGAGCGTTATGTTATTCCCAATGTAATAGGGGGCGGGCCTATTGCCATTTTACGGGCACATCCAAGACCCGAGAACAAATATCTGTGTTTAAACAAATATCTGCCCCAGCCGGGAATCGAACCCGGGACCATCGGCTCAGTAGTCAGCTAGTCAGTTCTCGCTTATGTACGTATATAATCAGTATTTATTCATCTAGGGTCCAGAACCAAAAGTGATTTTAAATCATCATCATCATCACAACCCATAACGTCCCCGATGCTAGGGCACGGGTCTTCTTCTAATAAAAGAAGGGTTTACGCCTAGGCCTAGTCATATAGATTAATTTATATCAAATAATCACTCCTTCTGGGAGAACTACTGTGTCAGTCAGTGAGTGAGTGTTAAAATTATGTATATTATAATTATCTTTGGCTTGTAACCTGTATTTGTTGGATAAGTATGTCTCCTTATGTATTAGTAGGATAAGTTTAAACCCAATCATAGCAACTGTACTTGCCTACACTGGCCTAAATAATAAACGTCAGCTACAGGTGAAGCCCACTTGTGCCAGCTGTTGAGTGGCTCCGAGCTTTCACCTCATTTGCAATAAGTAGCGTGACTGACCAGCGGGGGTCACTCTATACTGAAGAAAAACGAAAGAACGAGAGCTGTCGTGCAATCGGCACATTTACTACAACGAGATAGAGATTCCCCTTTTCTTGTATAATTTCTCTCCTCCGAGGTAGTCTGGAAGAAATAACTCTTAGTAGTAAGGCCGCCATTTGTACCGTCTATGTTGTACATGTCCTTGTGTAATTTCTATAATGCTATGCAATAAAGAATTATCTATTTATCTATAGAGTCGTGGCTCGCGCAGCAGCTCTCCGAAACTTCGTTTGACATCAAATAGAGTGACCCCCAGGCTTCGGCATAAAATTAACAAACTATCGATACCGCTCACTGATAACTGACTCATTAAATGATAATTATAAATTAAACGTTTTATTTTATATTTCATAAATAAAACACAGGGCTAGTTTTATTGGCGGTGTTTCAATTAATTTATGCCACAAGGCGGTTGGTCGCTCGAGTTTTATTTCGATTATTAATTTAAGTAGGTAAATTAAATGTGCAAAGGCGATTCATACCACCCATATTTTTGACCACTGTCTGAAAAAGGGTTCAGCTTTTGTGTATTTTTCGTATTTTTATATCATGCTTACATTTTTGTAGAGAAACAGACAATTTTATTATTAACTATTAATACAGTTTTAATTTGCGCGAAATTATTAGTCTCTTTCAAACAAAAATGACAATTAAAATTACTACATAATAATCATTAAAAAGTTCATGCACATAACATCACACACGTGGGCACAGTTCTGCTATTGTATGTGTTTTGTACTTCTTGCGTAAAAATCTTAATAGTGCAGATTCTACAAATACATCAACAAAATCGGAAATATTCTTTCCCAAATTATGCTTTAATAACAAACGCCAAGATCACTGAATAATACACTCACGGGCAATGAAAAGGTTCCACTGAGAAATACACCAAATTACTCCTAAACGGTAAAGGCTAGCTTAATGACGCCTTTTACAACATTGAAGTACATTTAATAGAGCATCAGGATATCACCAACTAAAAACGGTTATATTTTGGTCGAATTTAAAATGAAATGTTTGAATATAAAATAGGGGTCGTTTGGTTGGTGTCGGCATTTTGTGAGTGGAACGTTTTCATTGCCCGTGAGTGTATAATAAAAAAATATAATGTTCCATCTAAAGAAAGAAAGCTCTACTGTTGTACAAAATGAATCGAGTTGGATTCCAGCACTGTAGTAAACAATACTCATTTAGCGGAAACGTATCGCTAAGTGTGAAATAAATAATTCTTAATTAAAGTAATTAATTTACTACAAACTATTTGCTATACTTAATGACTTTATCCTGATGCACGATATTTATTTTCCCAGCTGACGTAATTTAAGAAAACAAATTAATGAAAAAAAGCTACTTAGTTGCTCCATTTGGAACTATCCGTTCACGGACTGCCATACAGAAACACATGCTAAACTTATAACCACTCTTACCATCGATAAAAAAACCGTCTTACATGTTTGTTAATTGCATGAAATTGAAGAGAAAGTTGAAACAATTTTTTTTGCTTGTAAAAAAAATAATTAAAGGTTTAGTGCATTGTGCCTTAAGGTCATATCGATCAATTGTGTAAATTATTCGATCGAATTACTGTACAGCATGTAAAAAAAGTAGTAGAGGGTATAGTGTGCCATACTTTGTGCAATAAAGGATTAAATAAATAAATATAGTAAGCCGAAATGGGTTGACTCAGGTGGTCATTCTGAACAACTTTTGCATACTTATAAGATGATAGGTATGTCATATGGTATAACATACCTTGAATACTATATAAATATGTACAAGAAAATATCCACTTTAAAACCTTAAATTTAGGGAAAATGTTCCTATTTGAACGGTGGGCGTGATTGCTATCGCGGCATAATGACTTTATTCTAGAATGAAGTATAGTGGTATCGTTGATAACACGGTAATATCTGGCATTAAAATAATTGTTACGATTCAAAAGTGTAAATTAACCTACGGGCATGAGTCTGTCAAAGTGACTACCGAATGGTGTAGTGTAGAGGTTATGGTTAGTGACCGAGACTGCTATTACCGAAGGTCCCGGCTTCGATACTCGGCTGGGCAGATATTTGTGTAAAGACAGATATTTGTGCTCGGGTATGTATCTTGTGTAGATATATTGTATATTGTTGATATATATTATTGACAGTAAGATTGTGACCTGCACTTTTAGAAGAAGACTTCAAATCGAAAAATAGGGAGTTTTAGTGTTTGCCTTTTATACCTACATATCCTTTTATCTGCCTGTTTTATTATTTATAATATACCCATGTAAACTAAACAAATAGTTAATGAGAAAAAGTATAACGTTTGGAAACCAATAAAAATACATTACTGTACCGTACAACTTCCTTTCAAAAACAATAGGCCTCAAACCCCGTTACTGTGTAACATTATCGTGTCTACAATAAGAACGCCATTAAAATATGTTGAGCCCGAGTCAACTAACGATAAATATGTATAATTAAACATTCACACAGCTCTGGGTTAGAACAATCGGTGCGTTTCGATTGAACTAGCGGCGGGGGCACTCGCGTTACGCTGATAATATTCTATCTTGTCAATAGTGTTTTACAATACAATACTTTTTATTTGCAAAAAAACAGAACAACTTACAAAATAAAACTTAAACATAAAAACAGTACAAAAAAAGGCGGTCTTATTGCTTATAGCAATCTCTACCAGACAATAATGTAATCATGTTTTAGACGACCGAATGGCGTAGTGGTTAGTGACCCTGACTACTGAGCCTATGGTCCCGGGTTCGATTCCCGGCCGGGGCAGATATTTGTTTAAACACAGATATTTGTTCTCGGGTCTTGGATGTGCCCGTAAAAAGGCAAAAGGCCCGCCCCCTATTACATTGGGACTAACATAACACTCTGGCGAAAAGTGGGTGCAGCAATGCACCTCTGTCTACCCCGCAAGGGAGTACATTAGTACAAGGCGTGAGTGCGTGTTTTTTTTATTTTTTTATGTTTTAGAATAGCACAAATCACCAGCTGATTCTGTTAGTTATTTATCGATACGTGAACTGGACCTATGAATATTTTAACGTCGACCCCACAATATTTATTTTAAAATTCAGCACAATGTTTACGAATATTTATACGGTAATTGTGTTAAGTACTATGAAATCTAAAAAAGTGACATGCGCCATTTTTCATCATATCTATGGCTTGTAAGAAAGAAGAGAAAACCATCTATGTCAGAAAAATATCTAAAAAATAATAATTTTAATTAGCTATGGTGGTGTACTGAATAATGCACTGAGTAATCGATGATATTAAACAATGAAAAATATACCTTAAATTTGTTTAGTGATCAATAATAATTACACCTACGATTATGGTCCATTACCGCGGTTATTATTATTATTGGCATATCAGGGTAGTGTGGCCCTTGCATAAGATTTCGTTCTCTCAGAGGCCATGGTTTCACACCCTAGCATAAACCAATAAACACTCAAAAATAACATTTCCTTAGCATCAATTTTATTTTATTTAACTCTTTATTGTATATGTCGCAGCGTTGGCAGACAAACGCCGCATCGATGTTGATTTGAGCGTGTAAACGCGTCGTAATCGAATCAGAAACGTCAAGGGATTTTCCTTGGGTAAGGTCGATACAGCCCTGGCAACATTTTAAAAAGTAAGAGGTCACGTGACGTTTAAAAAGTAAAGGGGCCATGCCGCCATTCTGGATTCTGAGCTTGGACGAGTTGGACGTGACACGGGAAACAGTGTGCTGTATCGAACTTGCCGCGTTTCTAAAAGTAATCCGTCTGCATCATCGCGATCTTGCATTGTTACATTAAGTGTTGATTGTAATCTGAATAATCAGGGTTCCGCTCATCTGGCATAATCTTTATTGACCAAAACTCATTTCGCATAACTCGTATGGTCTAAACTTTTTTGGCCGAACCATCACTTTGCCAAGACTTATGTGGCATAAGGCTCGTTTCGTCTAAAACTCTTTAGGCACAATCTTTAAACACCTAAGTTTCGTTTGCTCAAATTTATGTTCGTCTATACCTATGTATAATCTTGTTTCTCCTAATGTTATCTCAATAAATAATATATTAAGTATGTAGTAAATGTACAAATTGTGGTATTTTTCTCCTACATCCCGAAAATCACGATATTGTATGATCAAAAAATCGAAAGTTAACGACAAATATAATAATTACAAACCCCATGAGATCGAAACCTAAAAATAGGTGCGACGACGAGCAAAGCGAGGAGGAGCGTGTTAGGTGCACATGCTCATCAAAACCAAAGCGGAGCGCAGCGAAGCGGAGCGGAGCGTTTTCCAAACAGCGGAAACAATACAAGGCACCAGTTTGCGCTATGTAGGGAGACGCTCCGTCAAAGTTAAAGCCAAACGAATATTATTACTTTGTATAAACCTATGCCATAGCATTATTAGGCTATTCAAGATTTGGCCATACCATTATTAGGCTAAACAATGTTATGCGAAATAACTTTTTACTAAACGAGATTTATGCCATACGATTTTCGGCGTAACGAGACTTTGACCAAACGTTACTATGCAATACGAGATTAGGCAAAAAAATCTTATGCCAAAAAAGGTAGAACCGAATAATCAAGATACGAACTACACGAAGAGCCTATTATTTCCGCCCGCACGATGAATCCACCGCCAGACGAGATGCCCGGCGGACACCCCTCCCCGACATCAGATGTGGGATCAGAAGACGCTACCCCACGTGCTTCACACCACGACACGAACGACGAAAAATGGCAGCAGCTTCTAGAACAACAGAATCGGAATTTCCTGACGCTTGTTCGAGCTATGAAGACACCTTCATCGTCGACCGAGCTGAGGTTACGCGATTTCAATCCCAGTAAATGCGATGACGACGCACGTTCTTGGATGTCGACTGCGGACCTGTGCGTTAACGACGAGAATCTGCAAGGCGCACGGCTTATGGTGGCCTTGAGCCGCGCTCTGAAAGGTCATGCATCCACGTGGCTGTCAACTGTATCTTTCCCCGGGATGACATGGAGTGACTTCAAGGAGCTTTTCATACAAAGGTACGAGTGCCCAGAGACTACAGATTCGTTCCTAATTAATTTGAGGGACAGTAAACCTAAAGAAAACGAGTGCCTTGCTACTTATGCTGCCTCGCTGATGACTGCAATAATGTCACGCTGGAAGAACATGAATACCGAACAGCTTGCTTTGGCTACAGTTTTGGCACATGTTTCCCGATTTGACCGACGTGTCTAACGACTGGCTTTCACTATGGAAGTAACTACGCGCAACCAGCTTCAGCAAGAACTCAAGGCTGTTTCGTTTCTAAAACGGAAAGTAGCTAATAGCGAGGACTACCCCGATAGTAAGAAAATGCGCAGCTACAGTGCTCCCGTTCCCAGAAAGTGCAACTGTGGGAAATTAGGGCACGAGGCCACGTTCTGCCTACAAAGAAGACGTGGTTGGAGGAGACCAGAAGAGTGTTCTCCTTCCCAACTAAGTGTCAGTTTCAAGAGGGTGCCGCCTCCTTCTACAGTGAAGCCTGCGGTCACTTGCTTCCACTACCAGAGCCGGTGAGCTGTTTTCGTTTAAACTATGGCTGTAGTTTCAAAGTTTAGAGGCTAGATGTTTCATTAAGTGGATGAGGTTAGTGTGACCGGTACTGTGGAATTATTTTCGAGGTTCGAGTCCTGGAACTGTTAATCTGTCGGGTTGCCAGACCTGTTGACTTTAAAAAAAAAAAAAAAAAAGGTTATGACATGGAGGTTGATCAAAATCCTGAGCTTAAGTTAAGTAGGGTTATGAACATGCGTCCATGACCTCATTAGGTAAATCTCCGAAAGTTGATTCCCTATTTTTTAATCATGATCTTTTTTATGCTAAGTAATGATGAAGCAATCGATTGAATTGTGTGTTTCTGTAGTGTGTCTTGCTCAATTGTTTAATGCCAGTGGATGGAAGTGGTAGTAGCAGACTAACACTGGATGGAAGTGTTAGTGAGTGCCGGATGGAGGCACTGGAATGACACCGGATGGAGGTGTGCATTCGTAATGAGTACTTGGGTAACATGATGAAGGTTGCCGGACAAGTGAGCAAGGACCATTGGTAATCAGATCCTGATCCGTGTTTTTGTTTCGTACAGAGTTAAAGATAGTGGATTAACTTTCGAGTAGGTATTGATTTGTTTTGTCTGATACCACTAGATGAAGTGGTAGTAGACTGACGCCGGATAGAGGTTGTCTTGAGTCACTATCAGACGCCAGAGAGAGGTTGTCTTGGATGAGATTATGGGTGAATTTCCCGCGGCCAAAATTTGCGTGGCATCAATGAAATCGGTACTAAAAAATAAAGTTCTAATTTTCTAATATTTTTTTCCGGTTATGTGGAATAGTAATCTATATGAAGCACTAAATATTTTATCAATAGGATTAATGGATACTTTACAAAAAAATATTAAACCTCCAAATCTTTCATTGCCGTGTTTGTCCCCAGGTCATCTCGTTTTGTATTATTCTTCATTGATGAAAAAATATTGAGTGTTTAGATTTAAACTTAGTTTCATTTGATACATTAATAGTTAAAGTATTGTTACGAAATACATTTATTCAAATAAACAAAGAATATAACAAACGGTAAGTGAAAATTCATGTGTCCCAGAACTACATTTCATCGCCGTGACCTAAACATGATCAAGGATATTGTTTTATCTATGAACTTGGGTCCCCCCCTCGGTGCGCTAATCGTTTTTTACAAGTGTTGCCTAACTACTCGACGTGGAAAGAGGTACACAGGTGTCCACGTTTTCGCGCTATAGTGAAAATTATATTTGTTTTTGGTCACTGGACATTTTTTCTTTCATCGCCGTGGATAGATATAACTTCTATAAAATTAAGTTTGTCTTCTTGAGTAAGCATTCAAAAGAAAGCATTTTGAAAATATTCATCTTATAAGGTGTTTGTTTCTTCGAATAGTAAATACATTTTTTGTTATTTATATTTAATGGCTTGATTTTCATCGCCATGCTTTCATTTCCGTGGTTTCCGTGGCCAAAATTTGCTATGGCAATGAAAAAAAAGTCACGGCAATGAAAAAAATTTCATCGCCATGTCTTGTAAAATAATATGTATTCATTGCCGTGGCCTGGTTATTCATTTCCGTGGCCAGGTTATTCATTTCCGTGAAATATGTTTTCATCGCCATGGTATGTACGATTAGGCAAATAAAAATATACTATTTACCATCTTTTGTAATACAGTTAATAATACCGATCACTGAAATTACCTACAGGACTTGTCAAATTACCTTTTTTTGCAGTTCGATAAAACGGGCGCGTATCGCGATGTATAAAAACTAAATGTATAATTTATCATTAATAACAATCACAAAATAAGTATTATTATCGTCACAGGACTAAGGTTACCGACATAGCTGTCAAAATGTGCAAGCTTAGGCAGGTAGCCGGTAGTAGCTGGATTAGGAAGGCTGAGGACCGAGTGTTGTGGCGCTCCTTGGGAGAGACATATGTCCAGCAGTGGATGATTATAGGCTGATGATGATAAAATACATTTCATATTATTATATCAATTAAAATATACTTTCATTTAGCATAGAGCTCATAAAATATTCTATCATATCACGTAATCTGTGTAAAATCCATCAACATCCACAACACCATCAAAACCCCTAGCACCAAAACCTTAAGATAGGTGCGATAACAAGGAAAGCGAGGAGGAGCGGTTAAGTGCACATGCTGCGCCCCACTTCGCTGTTGACAAACATGTGCACCTAACTGCACCTATCTTTAGGTTTTCGTGCTTTTGGTGGTTTGTTCGGTGATTTGTAATTCAGCATAGATCATGTCACATCATACTATATTTTAAAATTAACAGTTCGTATACTGTATAATATTATCATCATCATCATCATCTCAGCCATAGGACGTCCACTGCTGAACATAGGCCTCCCCCAATGATTTCCACCTTGTCCGATCGGAGGCGGCCCGCATCCAGTGCTTCCCCGCGGCCGGTACGTGGTCTCCACTTGAGGACTCTTCTGCTCCACTGACCATCAGTCCTTCGAGCAATGTGTCCGGCCCACTGCCATTTCTGCCATTTGACTCGATAGGCCATGTCGGTTACTTTGGTTCTTCTACGGATCTCTTCATTTCTGATTCGATCACGTAGAGATACTCCGAGCATAGCCCTTTCCATAGCTCGCTGGGTGACTCCGAGCCTATTTAAGAGGCCTAAAGACCACGTCTCGGCACCGTAGGTCATCACTGGCAACATGTATAATATTATACTTTATGAAAATATAGATGTTATACTAGGTAAGGTTAATTATATGTTGTGAACGATATTAATGTGAAATTAAACATTTCGTTTTTATAAGTTGCAATACGAACCTCATAATACTATTTAAAGAATTCCATACTAAATTCTTTGTTATTTTATACATACTGTCGTTCTTTCTTTCGTTATGGATACTGGATAAGACAAGAGAACACGTCCCTTCATTATACCCATACCTACACCAATGTTACGCATACCCTAGCAACCTCTTTTTTGGCGAACACAAAATCAAATCCCAGGTAGGAGTACAGCAGGGAGATCCGTTGGGCCCATTATTATTTAGCCTGGCTATCCAGGATGTAGTGAAATCCCTACGTTCACCCCTAAACGTCTGGTACTTGGATGACGGCTGCATTGGCGGTAGCCCCGACGAAGTCTTAAATGACATTGAGACTTTAAAAACACAATTCAAAAGAATAGGACTGGAATTAAACCCCGAAAAATGTGAGCTGTTCTCACCAGACAACACGAGCGACAATGCCACACAATTTGGCCGTAAGCTGCCAGGTATAAAGTTGCTGGTGAAGACAAATTTTTCTCTATTAGGCTCTCCAATATTTCCCGAGGGGATACCAAACATATTAATTTCAAAAATTTCTACTTTAAAAGGCACTATGCCCCATTTGAAACACCTACCTGCCCATGTAGCCTTCACCATTCTGCGTAGCTGTCTTTCCATCCCAAAATTAACCTACTTCGCAAGAACAGCCCCCGTCTGGTCCCACAGGACATTGGCAGATACCTACGACGCTGTTTTAAAAGAGTTGTCAGAGGTCATTCTTAACGTAGAAATGTCTCCCTCCCAGTGGGACCAGGCGGCGCTCCCCGTGCGTCACGGCGGCCTCGGCATCCGCCGCCTGCAGGACACCGAGCTCCCGGCTTTTTTGGCTTCCTCACACGGAGTGTTGAATCTAGTCACTCGCATTTTAAAAATTAATGGTGACGGATTCAGCATTCCTTTTGTGGGGGAGGCTGAAAGGTTATGGAGATCTCGGTGTCCTGGAAGCGACGTGCCCGAGCAGCCAGGGGCACAACGGATGTGGGACGATGAGCTGTGTAAGTTGGCCCTGGAACAACTCATGGCACAGAGCACAGGGGAGGAACTCGCCCGTCTACGCTCAGCCTCCTGCCCGGAGTCAGGTGCGTGGCTCCACGCGGTGCCTTCGCCCCACTTGGGGACGTTGTTGGATGGCGACACGCTACGAGTAGCCATAGCGCTCCGCTTAGGATACAACGTCTGCCACCCACATCGCTGCATTTGCGGGGCGGAGGTCAACGGGCAGGGTCGCCACGGGCTACACTGTGTCCGGAGCGCGGGTAGATTTTCCCGGCACCAAGCGCTAAATGACGTAGTAAAAAGAGGCCTAACATCAGCAGGCATCCCCTGTGCTCTAGAACCAAGGGGTTTGTCTCGTACGGACGGGAAGAGACCAGACGGGTTAACGCTGATTCCGTGGGAGAAAGGCCGCTGTCTACTGTGGGACGCTACTTGCGTGTGCACATTTGCACAATCACACTTAGCGGCCACCACAGTGACAGCGGGCGCTGCCGCGGAGTCAGCGGCGAGGGCAAAAACTTTGAAGTACTCAAATCTTTTGCCTTCATTCATCTTTGTCCCTCTGGCCATAGAGACCACCGGCGCATGGGGAAGGCAGGGGAAAGCCTTTGTGAAAGAAATAGGAAGAAGAATGAGAGACAAGGGGCTCGACCCCCGGTCCGGCGCATTCCTCCTACAAAGGCTCTCCCTTGCCGTCCAGAGGGGCAATGCGGCGTGTATTTTAGGCACATGCAACAGTCATATACCGGACCGCCCCCAATAGGTCAGTTTCAGTTTTATACATTAATATTATTCTAATTCTTAGCGTTTTTTTTTGTTTATACATACTTAGTTTAATAATTTAGTTAGTTATTAGTGCTTATTTAATTTTATCTAGTTATAAGTTTTGTGTTAAATTGTATTAGTTATATATTCATAATCTTATTAAATAAATCCTTATTTTCTTTCGTTTCAATATCTATCCAAATATTTCTACCATACATAATCTTTCTAAGTTTGCGTTTCCCTCACAGTTTTTTTTTATTGCAGTGGATTGATTCTTTCATATCCATAGCACAGTTCTTTCATTGCCGTGGACGTTAGTTTCATTGCCGTGGATGTTTTTTTCATTGCCGTGGACGCTTATTTCATTTCCGTGAACGCATGTGTCATCGCCGTGGCACGAAATTTTTGATCATCTGTATCTCGTTAAGTTTTTAACTTATCTGATAGCCATTAAGTAAGAACACTAACATTAACAAAAACTTTAATAAAAGCTCTTTTTCAATATAAAAAACCTAAAGATAAAAAAGTCCACGGAAATGAAGATTTTTTAGGACTTGTTGAAATCCACCCTTATGATTAATTTAAGCTGTGTATATGTCGCAGGCATCTGGTTTAATCTCCTGTTTGATTGAACCGCTAGCCCGTTCATTGGATGGCGCTATTCAGTTGTATGACTAAAGGACAACTCGTCAAGTCGTTGATTGTAACGTTCGACGTCTTGACTGAACGTCATTCAGCGAAGTCGTTGAATTGGATATAGTATAGCAACTTTGTATTGTCTGGTTAGGGTGAACATGAACAGACAAAGTCAACAAAAAGACTATGTTACAAAGCTCTTAATTAACTAAACAATAACAATAAACGTACCTTAATATTGTTGTTCATAATTATCCAGTTTCGCCACATTTTTTTCTTTGAAACTATCCGCTCGCGGCGTAATAATACGTAAATCCATGTTGCCACACTATTTTAACACAAATAACGCACTTTAAAGCTAATTTATCTGCAAAAAACTAACAATATAGAGGTGCTTTTTGTGTCAGCTGTTAGCTGTTAGACGCCATATTTGTTTTATTCACCACCTGACTGATTTTAAGTCAGCTAACTAGTTGGACGTTTTGTGACGCTTGTACAATCAACGTTCGGCCTAGTCATACAACTGAATAGCGCCATCCAATGAACGGGCTAGTGGTTCAATCAAAAAGGAGATTCAACCAGATGCCTGCGACATATACATTCTTCGATTATTTTTAACGTTATTGCTGTTCCATCAATGGGTTTAAGCTGTTTTGAAAATTTCCTTTTGAAACGTGTAACTAATTGAACTTTGATATCCAATTTTGAGATTTAATGACTTTTTGTCTGATACTGTTCAAGTTAAAGCTTCATAGTTCATCAGTGTGATGAATGCAGAGTTCATGAGCCCACTGCTTTCTTCCCTGACTAGGTCAGGACTGGCCGAGTAAAATTCAGTTACTGCGGTTGTTTTTCTTTCTTTCCAGATAACTCACACGAGGACGTGTGAGATGTCATGATGGCCGTGTCGCAGCGTTGGCAGACAAACGCCGCATCGATGTTGATTTGAGCGTGTAAACGCGTCGTAATCGAATCAGAAACGTCAAGGGATTTTCCTTGGGTAAGGTCGATACAGCCCTGGCAACATTTTAAAAAGTAAGAGGTCACGTGAAGTTTAAAAAGTAAAGGGGCCATGCCGCCATTCTGGATTCTGAGCTTGGACGAGTTGGACGTGACACGGGAAACAGTGTGCTGTATCGAACTTGCCGCGTTTCTAAAAGTAATCCGTCTGCATCATCGCGATCTTGCATTGTTACATTAAGTGTTGATTGTAATCTGAATAATCAAGATACGAACTACACGAAGAGCCTATTATTTCCGCCCGCACGATGAATCCACCGCCAGACGAGATGCCCGGCGGACACCCCTCCCCGTCATATAAATATCACAAATAAAAGTACAAAGGGTGGACTTAATGCTAAAAACATTTTCTGCCAGTCAAACCGCAGGATGTGCCAACAAAAGGCTTAAAAAAAATAGAAGTGTAGCAGTGTAGAATCCAATGCAGCAATCATTAACGCGAATCCATCCCGGCCTATAGATAGATCGACACGCGCTGTGAATCGCACGCGTTGGGGTCACTGACCTCCGAACTGTGACCCCCGACACACAGCTTTCATACAAATGTATGGACACTCTCATACAAATGTATGGACATTCGGACAGTACCATCTTTACTTACCTGTCAATCTCTTGCGGCGGTAGTTTCATCGGTTCACTGTTATCTATCTGTTTTATTATTCGTGTAGTTTGTTTAAGTTGTTGTAAGAACAATAATCGTAGTATAATTCATAAACTATAGCTTTTAAATTGCGTAATAACGTTAAAAAAATATTTTGTAACTTTTTACACTCACGAGCAATGAAAAAGTTCCACTCACAAAATACCAACACCAAAGAACGCAATTTTTTTCAAACATTTACTTTAAAAGTTTAACAAAATATTACCGTTTTTAGTTGGCAATATCAGATGTTCCGTTAAATGTACTTCAATGTTTCAGAAGACGTTATTAAGGTAGCCTTTTACTTTTAGGAGTAATTTAGTGCTTTTCGCAGTGGAAACTTTTCATTGCCCGTGAGCGTATATAATCCGCATACATATACATATGTGTTATTCTGATGTATTTAGAAATTAATGAGTAGGTAGTACAGACGTATTCAGCACATTTTACTAGGGCATCATTTTATTTACATTTCACACATGGCAACCCCGCGAACAGATGTCTCACAGCTCCCAATCACACACCACACTTTACGACATTCAACAAATCATTCGAGCGGCCATTAAAAACTAACACCACTAATAAAATATAGGACATCAATGAGCCAATTCGACATTTATAGCGCCCTAGTACCTATTTTGTGTGAGTATGTAGATCAACGATACATATATACAGTTCTGTTTGATACAGGTACAGACAGCAAAAAAGATAAAGCTAGCTTATCTCAAATTGTCTTCAAAATTGATTTTATATGTAGGTATTTCTTATTTCATTGAAATAAAAACTAGGACCAACTAAGCTCGCTTCAGCCGTTTGGAAACTAGCGGGGCTACAGACAGATACCTATCATTACGTATAACATTTATTATCTCTTAAATTTTATCTAAAAAAACTTTCTGTATAATAAGATACTTTACAAAATTAAAAATAATTAGAATGCTGTAGTAGCACTACCTATACAGGGTGTTGCAAAATGGGTATACTAAGCCGAACGAGGTTGTTCTACGAGTATTGGAAATTCGCGAAAAAAAATATTCGTTCCCCATAGTAAAAAAGTCACGTGACCAACAAAGTTTCTACACCAACACCCTGTAGAATAGATAATATTCTCTATCTCTGCTGAACAACTTTCCCAAGAAATATGTGTATGGCATGTAACTTCTATTGTGGACCGTACAAGCATGAAACTGTAAGTTTCGTCATTACAGTCACCTATACATCACACGTGTTGTTGAATGGGTTTCATACAAACCCCGTATTTGTATAATATATCTATCGCAATTATGTATAGCCAGAGTTGTGCTTGAATTTATGTTATTTTGATGTAGTGAAACTATCATTTAATACATAATTATGTACTCACGATTGTAATCCCCGAAGGGGTAGAAGTAAAGGTCTAAAGTAGAAGTGTCTCACAAGCGAGAATCTAGATGTGCAGGTTTCCTCACGATGTTTTCCATCACCGTAAAAGCACGTGGCTTTATTGTACTTAAACTCCTTAATTGGAAACACAATTGAAAGAATTCATTGGTACAGGCCAGGATTTGAACCCACGGCCTCTCGATTGAGAGGACGAGGCCTTATTATCCATTACGCCACCACCGCAGCTCCTCTGCTACTTTCTTAAGAAGGTATCGTAATAAGATTAAAAGCTCCAATAATAATACATCATTGCTTCGGCTGTACCTACCTGTTTACGAAAAGAAAAAAGACACCATACAATTTTGTCAAAACCCTATCGGTCAAAGTCAAAGAAAATTTGGTCAAATAAAACTATTCTATTCAGAGCAAGACTTAGAGAGATTGATGTGTCGTATTAAAATATGGACTGTAATATTTTTTTGTCACCAACCTTACCTGAGAATCCAGCATCACTTCTAAGTCATAACCTTAAAGGTCAAATTCGAACGATCCAGAATCTACCTATCTTTGTAAATCACCAAGCATGGGTTCACGGGATTCAATAATAGGTGAGATTAGTTTTAACTCTATGCCGATAGCTTAAAGGTGGTTTTTGTGTGTGAGTGTCGTGATGAAAGGCATTTGAATTTGTATAGAAGTGACGAGCTTTAAAAATATTCGGCCCAAGAACGTATTGCGGAGTGATAGTGCGTGACGCAACGCCAGGGTTGCCACTAACACTGGAATTAAAAACTGTGTTCTAATAAATAAATAAATAATCTCGTAATAATAAGGTATCTACAATTTCTGTTAAAAAAAACGGCTACAAAATCATATTTATAGCTCATTTAATGTTTTATGGATTAATATGCAAAGATAGATAAATCATTTATTTGTTCCACTTAAACATAACACATAAGTACAAATGAGATAGGTACAGTTTAATTAAGGGAAATTTGTGTGTTGAAGCAGACCAAAAGGGAAGCAACTCAGCGCATAATGTTTGCCCTTGGGAACAAACCACAGATTTTCAGTTACCTCCTATGTAATTGTTAATACACTTAATTATTATGAATATTTAACTAATTTTTGACAACCCTAAACCCCATATTCGGTCTACTGCAGCTCTAGGCAGTGATACATGCCTGATGACTCATCATCACCTGACGGTGACTGGAGACACTCAAATAGCACCCAGCACTCTCACATGGTAATAATTATTTCCTAATATTTATTTTGTAGTGAGAGATGACTCAGTTGATACACTCGTGGATAAAACATACATTGTTGTTACTGTTGAGAATTTAACTTCTCGTTCAATAAGTAGCTATTCAAACGCTAAGTTCATTCAAAAACGGCGATACTGCTCGCGTCCTATCCCTATGAGTACAAATGTACAGTGAAAAGCGGGTGGCTCGATTGCAAGTCACCTCTGACTACCATTTCGGTGATTACAGCCGTGATCATTTATGTATGTTCCAATGAATAGTACCTACTACTTTATGTTACGATGCAACGAATACCTATACTTTCATAAGATTTTGATATACTTATTTAAAAGTTCCAATCTCTCAAGATCCAGAAAGCAAGTAGTACCTACATAATATCAGAGTTGGATGTTAATTTATGTAGATAGAGAAATAAGTAGCTGAAGAGAAACAATGTCTATCAAAATATTTTTTTAACCTACATCATATTTATATTTTCAAAGGAAATTTCAGTCCAGAGACTCCAGAGTAATATACTCACACTACTCGTAGCACACACTCGACTGTGACTCGAGTCACACTATTTCCGTGCAAAACTGGTTATAATTACGTAATGATAGGGTTCACCAGCTATTATACGCTACGTTGGAGTGAGCTCTATCGATTTTATTACTACAACTGGGGACACGACAACTGAACGGCGTAGTGGTTAGTGACCCTGACTACTGAGCCAAAGGTTCCGGGTTCTCCCGGCTGGGGCAGATATTTGTTTAAACACAGATATTTGTTCTCGGGTCTTGGATGTGCCCATAAAATGGCAATATGCCCGCCCCCTATTACATTGGGGCTAACATAACACTGGCGAAAAGTGGGTGCAGCAATGCACCTCGGCCTACCCCGCAAGACAGTACATTGGTACAAGGTGTGAGTGTTTGTTTATTTGTTTTAACTGGGGACATTCAGGATTCAGGATTGTTATATGTTAGTGCGCCTTTGGTAAAACTATACCTCGTTTCAGCTAAGGTGATTACAAATACAAAATACAAATCGTTTATTTGGTGCTAAAGTAAAGTTACACACAAATGCATCTTATCTCTAGTCTCTACACTAGGATTCCCTTTGTTGTAGGGGCTAGCTTTCACTCTTCCACACTATTATATAAACTGTTTATATAATAGTGTGGAAGAGTGAAAGCTAGCCCCTACAACACAGTTCTTATGTTTATAATAAACATAAGAACTGTGTTGTAGGGGCTAGCTTTCACTGTATATATATATGTTCACTGTATATGTATATATATATATATATACACACAGTCACAAGCACAAACAGTCAGTCAGAAAGTTTAACAGTTAAGTTTTAATTCGATATAGTGAATACTTCTACATTCTTAAAATCTTAATTCCTGTGACAGTTCACAATTTTCCGAATTACACACAAAAAACTATTGCGAAAACAATGGATACGAATCATACAATAAGGCGATAGACAAAAACTATAGAATTTCATTATGGGATATTTCTCAAAGCGCAGAACTCAAAACGACTCCTTATCGTAGTATCGAGGTATAGATTTCACCTTGCAATTGTCAATTATTTATAGAATTTTAAATAACACATTTCACGTTGATACAATTTATTATCTGTAACTACCTAGTGCAGATCTCTAGATAACTTCGCACCTTGCGATGATTCGACATATTTATTTTATTCGGAATTAACTTGTGCTACCTATAATACATCAATTTATCACTCGGAAATAAAAATAAAAATAAGGTATTTTTATGTTCATGTAATTGAAATGCAATGTTTGTATTTAAGAACCTTGACAGTAAAAATATGATATGGTGGGTTAATCATTAGGGTAAATACGCATAAATGGTTACTTGGTTACGTCTAGTGAAATAAATTTTAAGTAAAATTGAATTTTCTTGCTCTTTTTATACGTCTTGTTCGGTATCTTTTTCATTCAAAATATTCTGCAATAGAAGAATAACAATTCAATAACATCATCAATTTGTATAAAAAAACATAATATAAAAAAACTGGTTGCAATTGGTCGTCAACCCCCACACTGACAAACCGTATTGCTTCCCCTCTGTGTCGACATGAAAAGGACGCAAAGACCACTGATTAATCGATTCACTTCATGCCTTCCCAGATTCAATACGAATCGAAAAGATTCTTCATTCATCCATCATCGGCATTTAGAATGTATTTGCTAAACAAATCGGAGGGCATTTTTGGCATTTAGTTATTTTTGCTGAGCTGTCTTCGTGATTTGACAAATGACTGCGAATCGCAATTATTTAACGCTGATGTCATGCTGTGTTTTGTATTTTATTTTTGTATTAAGTACCGACCTACTATAATCTATAAGGCTAAGTTGAAAAATTATCTGAATGAAAAATAATAATTTATCATGATCTATGTAAGTACTAATCAAAGTTTCAAATTCAAAATTATTTTTTAGAATTTAACTAAACATAAATAAAAGATTCTTCTTTTCCCATAAAACACGACCGAATGGCGTAGTGGTTAGTGACCCTGGCTACTGAGCCAATGGTCCCGGGTTCGTTTCCCGGCTGGGGCAGATATTTGTTTAAACACAGATATTTGTTCTCGGGTCTTGGATGTGCCCGTAAAATGGCAATAGGCCCGCCCCCTATTACATTGGGACTAACATAACACTCTGGCGAAAAGTGGGTGCAGCAATGCACCTCTGCCTACCCCGCAAGGGAGTACATTAGTACAAGGCGTGAGTGCGTGTTTTTTTTTCTTCTTTTCGCATAAAACAAGCTATCGAGAAACAGAGCAAAACTAAAAGAAAATTCAGTAGTTATAAACTAGGTAGGTAGGTGTATGAGGAGATCTGAGATATTCGAATTTCAGACGGTTCGTTTCTTCAGAATAGTTTGACAAGTAGATAATCACAAGAATTACACCCTGTGTCTCGAAATTACTTCACTTGGCTTTCACTTGAAACATTCTCTAAAACCGTGAAAGTGTGTGTGCGCATTATTCCATTACAAAAAAAAACTGAAACGAATTTTCTGTAAAAACGCCTTTTCTTCTGTACACTGTAAAGTATTTTAATAAACTACCCCTGAAACTGCTCCAGCTACTCAAATAACGTGGTTCTCTCCGTGCATACAACAGCTTTGTAATAACAAAGTTGATCTTAAAACAACACAACGTTTCAACGCCTTACGGACCCCGTTCTAGGGGGTAGGGGGGGAACAGTATTAAACGGATATTGCTTCAGCTCAGCAATCAGCGATTTCCGGTTATCCGGTACCCAATAATTCCGGTAAATATCGATCTGGAGCCTGTTTGTTTTATGTACGATCCGGAATGGAGAGGTCGGTATGCGAATTTTAAGTGTTATGGAGTTGTGCGACGCCGACGATTCATCGAGAGTTGAATTCAATTGTTTCGAATGAAATGTCGGTATTAATCAAAGGTATTGGACGTTTATTACGGACTTATTTTCAGGTATTTTTAATAACTTTATAAAGTGGACTGAAGGATTTTTGGTGTCAAAGGGATGTATAAGACATACTTAATAGTAGCTACGAATCGTAAAACAAGTTGTATACCTAATTGTCTTTTTTATAAAGGCTTATTCCTAAACGTCTGTCCAGCCAATAAAAATAATTTATTACGCATCCACATCGTCCTGGCATCGTTCTTATTGCAAGGTTGTATTTCTATTGAATTATTAGAATTAATCGTAGAGATATGTAGCTGGACTATTATTGCAATTTATTACTCGTGGACTTAAATAGAAATAATATAAAGACGGGAATACACATAAAGAAGTTTTCAAAATTAAAGAGCACAATATTAAGTAATAATTATATTATTGTTCCTGTATATTACTTTTATTGCCCTATTAACTTATTCTTTACGAACAATAACACACTCAAATCAATTTATGTGATTTGTTCAGTTGCCATCAAAGGTTTTTGACTATGGTAAGGATAAAAAATTCATTTGACTTATTTTTTCTTACAGCCGTACATTAGCGTAAGCTCACACTGATAAAATATACTTACTTCATACATATTAAACTCTGTAAAGTGTACCCTTAGCTTTATAACTCCATACCGTCCATGAAGACCACAAACGAATAATAAAAATAATAAATATCTTATGAAAATTAGAGCACTTATTCGCCAACGGTCTGAGCAGAGGCAAAATAAATTAACTGGGAACAATATGTTACGTCCATGTTAGTTATTGTCTATTTCTTTTTGTTTCTTTTATGTTTCACATACGGTAATACGAAGCATGTGGTCTACTAACTCGAAAATAGGCCGAATTTTGTTTATGGTAGGGTGAGTGAGGTTATTATCGGTCCTGCTATCGCTGCTGCTCTTGCTGTATGAGCTTGAAAAGAACCCTGTTATGATGTGGAAATTAACTATAATTTATGCAATTTTAGAATTATGTAGTTTTTAACAAGTTAAATTTATTAGAACCACCAACTGTCGTTTAAAAGGCAGGTTAAGATTATCTTTGCTACTAGCTGTTCCCGCGAGCTTCGCTTCGCCTTAAAAAGTTAGCCTATCTGATAATCCAGAAGTGTCAGCTATCTCTTTAAAAAAAAATAATTAAAATCGGTTCTGCCGTTTTCACGTAAAGAAGTACTTAACAAAAATACACACTGGCAAACTTTCGCCTTTATAATATTAGTAGCATTATGATATTAATTTTAAACTGAAATAAGTGCATTATTTTTGTTATATTATTATTATCTGCAAAATATTACGATGGCCCTTCTTGCGCCACGTCACCCTATTCGATGGTACCCGCTCGGAAAGGTCGAGGACCGCAGTTTGACAGCAAACCAGATTAGTTTTTGTCTATTTTGTCCACTTACACTTGTGTGTAATGCGGTTGGCGTTCTCTGTGGTTTTTGAATTAACTCAATTTGGCTTAGATTTACCTTTTGTGTTTTGGGTACCGTTTTCAATTTCATATTAAAAAGCAGTCACAGTATCAAGTAACTATTCTATATACAAACTTTGTAATAATCATTTTTAAAATCTGTCATGTTCAGCTGTCCGTCATAAAAAAACTAGATACGAATACCTTTATAGCGGAAATGGATACTAAATAATTTTATTATTTTAACCGATGTTCTATTTATTAACTTACAATTTTTTTTAATAGCAAGCAGCAATCGGCATTAAAATTTTACATTACTTATAGGTAGTTAGGTATATTATTAACTAGCGACCAACCCGGCTTCTGACGAGGTGGGATCACAGGATTCGATACTATTTTCGTAACCACACTAACATGGAAAAAACAAATGTCACTTTTGGAACTAACAAATTTGCCTTACATTTTGACAATACGCAGCGTAATCGGAGGTTTCGAATCTTATAATCGCTGCACTGATACTAAATACACGACTTTTACTTCCCCATGAAACACTCTATCACTTAAAAAAACCGCATGAAAATCCGAAGCATAGTTTTAAAGATTTAAGCATATACAGATGGACAGAAAAAGTGACTTTGTTTTATACTATGTTGTGAGTAATGATGATGATTTACAAATAGTGAAAAAAGTTCTTAGCTAGAGCGGTGGTAGCTCAGTCGGGTAAGCGCCCGCTTCACGCCAGGTGATGCGGGTTCGAATCCCGGCGCTGACATGTACCAATGAGTTCTTTGAATTTAAGTACAATGTATATATACCATCGCTCTTACGGTGAAGGAAAACTTCGTGAGGAAACCTGCATATCTAGATTTAGTACATATAGATATGTGAACCCACCAACCCGCAGTGGACCAGCGTGGTGGGAAATGGTCCAAGCTTAGGAAGGCAGTTTAGACCTGACCTTGGGGATATGCACAAAGGTTCCACTCTAGAGAGCCAGGTGCAGGTATTTACACTTAACCCCCACAGGGAATAGAATAGAATACAATAGTACTTACCTAATTTATTATTTATTAAAGTGTACATATTAAATTTTATTTTGGTCTGCTAAATAATACTCTTTATTCTATTTTGGGATGCAGAGTCAAGATCCCTAATAAACTATTTCACTCACCCATGTATTTAATTCACTTAATTTAAATCTGCAATCACCTCACATAAGTAGGTACTTACCTACAATATAATTCGATAGCCACAAAATTAATTAAGAAAGCAATTTCCTCATTACAGAATAAACCTCTTAGCTATCGAGCTAATATTTATACCCCGGACATAATGTTACATTCTCAGCATAATAATGCTCAAGATAAACATCAGTAAGTAAATTTGTTACTTTAGTGACTAGTTGTTGACTATAAAAATGCAAAGTAAGTATTGCAGGTGAAAAAATAAATAAAAAAAAATATGGAAGGAAATACATAAGTTGCCAAAGAAAGAGTCGACTGCTTTGCTGAGGTAGCGATGGCAGAATAAAGTTACTTACCTAACGCGATCAAACACTATTGCTATACTTTTGTTTGTATTAACTCTCTCCTCCGAGGTATTCTGGAAGAAATTAGTTTTAGTAATAAGGCCATCAATTGTGCCGTCTATGTTGTGGATTGCTCTGTTTTTGCAATACAGTATTATCTATCTATAAATATATTTATCCGTAATCCATGCTTGGTAGGGGGTATAGAGATATCACATAACACCCAAGACCTAATACCTGAATTGAAGGAAATATTTACCCCCACCAACCCGCACTAGGCCAGTGTGGTGAATAGGCCTACATTGGAAGGAGAGTCCCCAGCAGTGGGGACGTCATGGGTTGTGATGATGAAGGAAATATTTTCCCCGACCGAGTATAGAACCCGGGAGCGCTGCTGCAGACCGTCATACTTCATGAGATTTATTAGGTTTTTTATACCAATATTATGGTCTTCATGACTATTGTTTTTCTCTCCTGCTTTTGCTATCCGTACCGTACCGTACTGTTGTTATTAATTTGATAAATGGCGAGTAATTCGTCTCCACTGTAAGGCCAGCCGTCATCGTTATGGTATCAGGGCACAGATCTTTCTAGATTTCCTCCCTTATTTTATAATTTTGGTCGGTGAAACTGGAGTTTGTAGTAAGCGGATTACGTGCATTTTGTGAAAGTTTATAAATAGGCGATTAAAAACTTACAGGTAACGCCTGTACCATAGGAAATATTATTTCTCTAGAAATATTATATCTTTGTAAAAATACAACAGAAATATAATAAAAAAAGATCCTAGAAATATAATAAAAAAGATCATTCAATCATTCAATACGTTTAAACGACTTGACCGATTTTAAATCTTTATTGTTAAATATTTGATTTGCTTACGAAAATATTTATTCGAGTAGATATTACGGATCTTCAGAAGTGATTTAATAAAAGTCACAAGCACAGGAAAACCTTTCAGCTAATATGAAGCATAAAACAGTGAGAAATGGTTGTCTACCGCGCCTGGCCTGTCAAGTACCTACGCTAATCCCATCGTACCAACCCTAAAGGCATAGGATTAATGATGTCATATTCAAATAAACATTAATATTTTTATATGCATCGCGTGACAATTTTCTGTTTTCAGCTTTACAATCCTCAGCGTTCTAGGGTTCCTTTACTTATTCTTTTTTCCGCTTTGAATACTACAAAATGCTAAAAACCACGCTTATACACTTATGTTTCCTTTTTGTGGCAAAGGCAGTGAGTTTTTAAAGTTTTACTCTTCTATTTTGTTGACATATTTTTATTGCCAGCCAGTAAAAGTAAAGCTGCGATACACGGCCCGATAATAGACTAGAAAAATCACAACCTATTTGTAGCTGTGATTTATGAATTTTATTTGATGGCGAAGGTTTTAATTCCCAAAAAGTTTTAAATATTTAACGGGCTTTTTACACGCACTTTAGCTTCCATTTTGTTTTGGCGCGAAATGGGTTAATGGGGTCAGTGAATCCTGAGAGATTTTTATTACATTGTTTTTAGAGATTTTAGCCTAAGCTTTTTAGTACTTTGCTTAGGCTTAACCTGATTTATTAATTATGGAATATTATAGGTACTAAAATAATGAAAGGTACTGATTGTCTCTTGTTGTTTATCCTACGCCACAAGAAAACCTTACAAAAACGTTTTTTTTCGCTACCAAAGTTTCTGACAGCATTTTTCTCATATTTCGTTACCTTATCGCACCCACATAAAGTAGGTTGTTCCTGTACAGAGTACAGCCTACAACAACGCTATTTATTAAAGAGCCAAACCAATGTAAAATAATGTACTTACCTAAAAAAGTTAAGTATTTTCTTGTTGCCTCTATTTCGCATGGGAATATTTAATTGTGAATATCTACACCTTTTTATCTTTATCTTTATCTTTATCAAAGTTGCTACGAATAAAACATAGGTTCTTATGTATAACATAAGATGTCAAAGTCAAAGTCAAAGTCAAAATTTTTTATTCATCGTACAAATATAAAATTTTCTGATGAACGTCAATTTTTACAAATTACTCTCCGTTCGGATAAGGGGGGCTCTTTCTGTCTAAGGAGAAGAACGGAGGCAAGAAACTCCTGAGCCATCTTTTCAAAAAAAGACTTAAAACTAGTTGGTATACAATACATATAAGCTTAATAATTATTATTATAATAATATGAGCAGAGCTAACTACTTATCACAGCCATGCATTAACGTCCTCTAAGTAATCATCAATTTTATAATAAGCTTTTTTACTGAGTTTCTCTTTAATGTAACACTTAAACTTATTCTCTGGCATTTGAGCAACTTCTGTTGGAAGCTTATTATAAAATCTAATACAGTACCCTAAAAACGATTTATTAACTTTCGCCAGACGCATCGCTGGAAAAGCCAGCTTATGCTTGTTCCTAGTATTAATGTCATGATTACTGCCAATTGTATCAAAAGTTGAAATATTCTTTCGTACATACATTAAATTGGAAAAAATGAACTGACATGGAACTGTAAGGATGTTAATTTCTTTAAATAGTTCTCTCAATGAATCCCTGGAACCAAGCTTGTATATAGAGCGGATGGCTCTTTTCTGTAATACAATGAATGAATGAATGATGGTAGTAATACTTAAATTGATTGTTAATGTACAAAAAGTTGACCTATTTATATAGAAAATATATGCATTTATGTCTCCAACTGTACATGTTATGAAACTTTTTCACGTTAAAAACTACTTAGTTGATAGCAGTAGTAAATCCTTTTTTATTCTGGTCACACCGAGGTTAGGAACAATTTTAATGTGGTAAGTAGCGAGGAACATGATACTAATCCCACATCCTCAACGATATTTTAATACAAACTAGATGGAGTGTCAGTGCAAAAGAAACGTCTCGACAAATAACACCCACTTCTACCACTAAGCTCTTATTTTGAATTACTTCAGTTAGAGGATTTGTGACTTTATTCATTAGTACAATGGTTGTCATTTAGTTGAACTTAAAACAGTTTGACATTAAACAAAATACGGACAGATATTTGCTTTGTTTTGTATGTGACACACCATCTTGTGCGTACCTATATTGTTAATCTAAGCACATCCTGGCTAATCTATTCGCCCGGTGGTTAGCCTTCCCTCAGATCTTGGATAGCAAACAGATGTTCTTGTCCACCTGCCAATCGCCCGTTAGATGTGTTCCGTCTATTGATATCGATTCATGTGTTTAGTTCTCAGCTCCACCGATAGATGGCGGTAGCTGTCACTTTGAAACATGTTATTTTCTCGATAGTGTATATCACAATCTCATTTGTTTATTCTTCGTAATACTAAATAAAATTTGGCGATACAACTATGTATAAAACGTTTATAAGAATGTAATATATTTTGGTTGTATGGGAATAATTTTAAAAATAATAAGTAGTTTACTTACGTCACTATTTTTTATTTAAGTAGGTACTGTTTACATGGGTGCGTAGAGATTTGATCAATATTAGAGGATTTCTGTGACTAGGTCAATTACAATTTTTTTACGTAGTTAAATTCATGTGACTAAGTGTGGGTTTCACCAAATATTAGTGTTCATATGATTGCATCAAAAAATTTACGTAGTTAAATCCATCGCTGTCTCGCTTTGACAGTATAATGTTAGAGCAGATAACAAATACACTTAGATACAGAATATACATAGTCGGTATAATTATGTGCGTGTATACCTAAGAAGTATATTCTAAGTTTAAAATTCAAATGATAAGTATAAGGCTTGTGTATTGATCCCACATCTCGCCCTACTGAACTGAAAAGTGTTAATTCGCACGACACTCCGCCGACTGGAGCTCAATTTGAAATACGATTACTGGACACGCAACCCACTGCACCTGGGGGGGTCACTCTATACTGACGAAAAACTAACTAATGAGAGCTGTCGTGTGATTAATACAACGAGATGATTCGAAACCTCATTTTTCGCCTTAGAGAGTGACCCCGCTGATTTGGTACAGTTTATTTGTAAACGTAAACTTTTTAAATTAATTCTTACGAAACGCTAGAAGTGCTGTATTATGATTCTTCGCCATAGACTTACAGATTATTATATTCGTTTTTTTGTGAGCTGTTTGGTCTCAAGTCTATTCCTATACTTACTGTGGAGCTTTAACATTATAAAAGCAGCACTCATCTGATTCGATCAAGCCGTACCTCTAAAATCTAAATCCACATTTACAGATTATTATTGCAAGGCATCATAAAACACAAAACTCAAAATGCAAGTAAAACCGGCATTTTTTTGCTGTCCCAAAATCTATTCAGGCCGTCGTCGCAGAACCAACTCGTAAAAACCGTATTCAAAGCGTCAGGTAAGTCGCTTTATACCCAGCTCTTATCGAGATCTTTTCAGGAGTTAGCGGACACCATTCAATGGCGATTTCGAAATTTAGGGATGTACATAAAGATAAAATACTCTTTATTGCACACAAACAGAAACAGTTTAACAAACACAGAAAAAAAGAATGTAAATGGTACAATCGGCGACCTTATTACTAAATGTAATCTCTTCGAGACAACCACAACTTACATATTCAGTTGAAAGGAGGCAACAGCGCTGGACTAAACTGGCGAGAACTGGATCAAAGAGCGTCGAACCTAGCCGAATGGAGGATGGTACTGCGAGCCCTATGTCCCTGATTAGGGATAAGAGGATTGATGATGACATATTTAGTGCAAAATAGGTAACTAAACTAGCAGCATAAGAAGTTGAGATCATGATGATGAAGTAGTGAATAGATGATGTGGTGTGCAAAACCCTTCATCATCTCCACTAATTACCATCATAAACATCATAAAATCATGTCAGTCGGTATAAAGACCTCACTTATCTGAAAATAAAGTATTATAATTTCCCAAATCCCGCAGAAAAATATTGTGATAACCCTAAATTAGAATAGCTCATGAATAGGCAGCGACGGAACCTAAAGTTGTGAATAGAGTTTTAGCGCAGCCCTTAGCCAAAAGAACCTCAGAGTCTCAGCTGATTTTGACGTTTTGGGTTCCTCGTTTGAAGTATTATGTGTTCCATGGCCTTTATAAACTGCAATGAATGCCTTACACATTTTTTTCTTCATAATTTGATCAGTCTTATCGATAAGCAAGGGCACTCAGACAGGCCCTGTAGCACAGGGCGCTATTAAGACGTGACAAGAGTTCTCCGTCGCGCTCGCTCTTGAGGCTGCGCGATGTGAGTGAGCGCGATGCAAAGCTCTTGTCACGTCTTAAATGCTCACCGTACTAGCCCTTCTGGAGTGCTTATGAAAAATATACGAAAGCACAATTTTTGTAAGCCTGAACGAGAATTTTAATATTTTATCCGGTGTCGTCCACTTATTCGGATGCCTTTAGCGTGCCTAGTTTTATTTTAGCTTCAGGGCCAAAATGCTTAACGTGTACTAGTACCTGAGATGTAGCCTGACTCGGTGTGTTTTATTCTCTAAACGACCCATTATTTGAGGGTGTAGGGGCTATCAAGCGATTTACGCGTAACTTCAACGCCGGTGCGCTACACGGGAAGGGAACCAAAAGAAAATTGCGTTCAACTTTATCCCGCATCCTTAATAATCCTTATAGATCCAGTTCTACCAAGCGTGCGCAGGCGCTCCAGTATAACCCGACTGTCGGTGGGACCTTATTCTTTGGGCAGTAAGATCAAGACTTGCTCTGTGATGTTGTGACAAGATGTTGGCCAGCCAGCAAGTCCCTAGACCGGTTCCTTTTTTGCTTCGCCACGGCCGCGGCCTGGGATCGCACGCACACATACACACTTGAAACTACTTACATAACCTTTTTTATTTTTCAGTTAGGACAATCGAAATTCAAACTTGCTGTCGTAAGGCTAAGGATTGCAGCTGCAGCATGGTTTATGTGGTGTATTGGTGCATTGTGAATCGTAAAGGATGTTGGGTCGGCGCGCGTGTGTGTGTGTGAATCAGCTGATATAAACAGCTGTTTGAACGTGGAATGTGCCGGTGTTTTTTCGTTGTTTTTTTTCGGAGAAATGGCGTTTATGTTTACGCTTTTATTGGGATAGTAGAGGCAAATTATTATAGAAGTAATTGTTGGCAGATGCTGGCAATATGTGATGCGATGATAAGAGAGGTGACGGCTGTTGAGTTCTACTGTTGATTCCCCCATGATTCCTATAAGGCTTATGTTTTGTAAAGCTTTGAAGAAGTCACACCTTTTACTCAGAATAACGCTTAAATGAATTTGCACATTTCAACTTATTCAATTAAGTAATAAAAGACTTTTGCAAGTACTTATTCGTTAATATTTAGTTGTACTTACTGTCTATGGTGAAAAGCTAGTAAGTAAATTTATTTCACATTATTTTCAGTATCTAGGTATTTACTTTTAAAAATTATATTATGTACTTACCTACAGTCTACTGCCTTTAAGTTTTCAGAAAACATAAAACTTTGAAGTAAAAAAATATGTTAATAGGATGAAATCATTGGCTCATTGCAGTCAAATTAAAATAAGGATGTTTTCTGGCCACGTCTTTCAAAGCAACTGGCTTAATTTTAACAAATTGATTAAGTTGTTTAGTATTCCAGGTGTTGAATACTAAAGCTCAAGTAACTACAAGGATCCTCTCTTTTTAACAGATTTTGCAAGAGTTTCATTACATAGAGGTTACTACATTTATTTTTAGTTTGTTTATTGTTATTTTAATGTAAATTTGTGTATTAATTAGAATATAAATTTGTAAATACCAGTGTAAGACCAACTCCACATTACCAGTTCAACTAAAAAAATAATCCCATCAAAAATGAAACAATCTAACTTTTTATCTCGTCAAAACACAAACATAGAGAAACATCTATCTACATCCAGCCAGTCGCGATAAAACCGGCATTCAAAATTTAAAAGCAGAACAAAATGACAGAACGACGCACATCAGTCAGGTTGAAATTAAAAATCGAACGCACCTTGCCTCCCGCCGGGCTTCGGAAAAAAAAACAAAAATAACTGACCGTGAAAAAAAAATTGGAACATCCCTATCTCCCTTACACATTCTAGAATGTCTATGATTCAGTTTATTTTGTTGTTCCAATTTAATCACACACTTTTATAAAACGTGTGCTTAGCATGTTTTGAACAGCGTATCGGACTTAAAACTAGAAGTAAAGAAAAAAAATAATATAGCTACTTAATAATTTATTTATTTGAAAGGTGCCTACAACTCGATATTATGAAATAGGTAGGTATGCATGTAGTTTTTATACAATTATTGAAATCTTGCGAAAATATCCGCACAATGTTCATTGTTAATCAATAATTATTATAATGGAAAGTTTGAAGACAATTTAACAATATTGTACCCGATATTAACTTATGAAGTGATAATCATATTTATAATTATTGGTTACAGTGTGTATAAATGTTCCAAAGCCTTTAAATTACTTCGTAAACCTATTTATACTTCTTATCATTTGACAGTTCACGAATTAAAATACCTAGCCCAAAATCTTTGAAACTCCACCCGATCTCACGTCTCCTTGGTTTCCTCGCTATGGTTTTTTCGAAGCCCCCTGATTAAGTTGAAGCAGTCAACATCCTACGCACACATGCACACATCTCGACAAGAACTTTTTAGATGTGTGTGTGTGTACGTACAATGTTGCGTGTGGATGGAGTCAGCTGTGCGTTTGTGTGTGTGTGGGTGAGGCTGAACATGGGAATGTTTACATGTAGGTGTGAAGGGAATATTGTAGGAAGTTTGGGAGTAGAAATACCCTTTTGTAACCTATTTACAAAAGGTGATTTCTACTCTCTACTAGAGAATAGTAAAGGTAGTTTAGTTATACGTAACTTTTAACAACATTTAGAGACTAAGTCCTTGTACAGTCAGCAAAGGTACTTGTGCGTACCTTGGGCAGTCAGCATCTGACAATTGATTTGACTGGCTATCTTCTCACAGTCACAAAATTACTACTTAACTTTATCACAAACATTAGACCTACGTAAAACACATATTTAGCGGTGTTAAACACTATATTTATGCACATGTAACTTTCACTTGTTAAAAACATTTCAAACCAGGTTTAAAAACTATTTTGTGTTCATATAGAGTCGATGGTCTTCTTCTAATATTTGCTCCTTTGTTGGATTGTTTACTCATTTTATAGGTACGTAGAAGATACCGAATAGTATCTACCGATAAATACAACTTCACTAACGCCCATATATCGGTTATAAATCATTTATCCGTCTGTCAAAGTAAAAAAGTGTTTTTCTACTTTTTATTATTCGTAAATAAAACAACAAAACAGTGAGTGTTAAGTTCTCATTTTTGTGACATTAATTCTGCATAATTACTGGCAATCCTCTTTCTTATCAGATGCAGATAAGTCCACACTAATTATAATTGTTTTTACGGCCACTTCGGAGATAAAATTAAATTAAATGGCTCTTTTACGTACAAAAAAATTTGCTAGGCAGGCGTTTTTAAAAATAAAGTAATGAAGTGCTGCTAAAATATTTTCATTTTAACTATTTGTGTACTTACAATTAATTTTACTGGTTTCATCAAAATTAGTTAAGCCTTTAAAATGTTGTGTTTGATTACGATAAATTGTAGGGAATATTTGGTTTAAAGAAATCTTCTGATGAAAATTCTTATATGAAAAGTAGAGTTCTTTTGATATAATTAACTATGTAGGTACATGGAAATAATATTTGTCGTCAGAAATAAATATAATTCATCAAGTAAAAAAAACGTCAGTTATCGATGGTTCCTCCAGACGCGGGCCATGGAAGCCTGTTTATTGAAGAAGGTCAAGTGTGAGTCGAACTCGCACAGAAAGGGTTCTGTAAAATAATGAAGTAATATTTGAATGTGGTTTTATAATTGTTAGGTTAGATACTTATTAATTATTTGTTAGAAGTTTCTAATTCAAAAATATATATTTATAAGGCACGTAAACATCACACACTACAAACATTAGATTAAAATAAATTCATATAGGTATATGTTCTCACTTCAGAATAGATCTATAGGGCTATACTTATTATTTAACAAACTCAAAACTCAAACTCAATTTTTTTTATTCATCGTACAAATATAAAATTTTCTGATGAACGTCAATTTTTACAAATTACTCTCCGTTCGGATAAGGGGGGGCTCTTTCTGTCTAAGGAGAAGAACGGAGGCAAGAAACTCCTGAGCCATCTTTTCAAAAAAAGACTTAAAACTAGTTGGTATACAATACATATAAGCTTAATAATTATTATTATAATAATATGAGCAGAGCTAACTACTTATCACAGCCATGCATTAACGTCCTCTAAGTAATCATCAATTTTATAATAAGCTTTTTTACTGAGTTTCTCTTTAATGTAACACTTAAACTTATTCTCTGGCATTTGAGCAACTTCTGCTGGAAGCTTATTATAAAATCTAATACAGTACCCTAAAAACGATTTATTAACTTTCGCCAGACGCATCGCTGGAAAAGCCAGCTTATGCTTGTTCCTAGTATTAATGTCATGATTACTGCCAATTGTATCAAAAGTTGAAATATTCTTTCGTACATACATTAAATTGGAAAAAATGAACTGACATCATTCACAAATAAATTTAAACTTTATTTTTCTTTCTAGTATTTACCTTTCTTCCTTGAACATCTTACGGAACTCTAGAACGCTTTAAAAAGCGACTTCACAAGGCGTCCTTGAAGTCATATGGGATGCGGGCAACAGCTGATGCTACCTGCTTCACACACACATACACAAACACACACAAACAGACACACACACGGAACTATGGATGTGTGTGGGTGGATGTTTGTGGTCGATGGGGGTTGAGTGTTTTTACGAGACGCTTTGGAATAAATTTGGAATTAGTGGATGATGCTTCTGTCTAGGGGTAAGTATTTAATATGCGAAGAATTATATTAATGATAGGTATTATTGGGATATTAAAGCCATGACGTGTCTACTGTAGGACCTATAGTCATCACTATCACCCCACAATCGTCTACTAATGGACAGGCCTCTCCCATTTATTTATTTATTTATTTATATTGTTCATGGAGAACCAACAGCATTTGCGTCAACTTATATGGTAACAAAATTATAAAATTCTACAAAACACGGAAATGCCATTAATAGGTTCCCACCTATAGTGACAAAAAGTAATGACTTGTAGTTATAATCAAAAATAAAAATAAACTATAATTATTACATAATAATAATAGCAGCAAGCGCCACGTCTAAGTACACTGTTTATTGTTAATGAGCCTACTCAAAACTTACAAGCGAAAACGTAAAGTAAGAAAAACACTTAAGATGCTAGGAACTTAGGAATATTAGATTAGATAGTTAATTAGGAGCTACCCACTAAGTAGATGCCGACGACGCCTTAATAAGAACGTCTTTTATTTTAGGTAGACTACTGCAGAACAAATCAACTTCAGAATCTGAGAGAACCCTATTATATGTATTACTTGCCCGTACCAAAAAACTATTCTGCCGGTAATTACTATTAGACGTCGGTATATGCAATAATGGCCTTTTACGAGTCCTGTGATGAGGAACTCTTAATCCTATTTTACGTAATAGATCAGGACTATCAATAGAACCCCTTAAAACTTTGGCAAGAAAGAGGACATCGGAGATATCACGACGCAGATATAGAGGCAAAAGATGAAACTTTATGCATCTCTGTGCGTATTTCATGCGTGGCAATTTAAATTTGAAACCCAGGAACCTAGTAAATCTCCGCTGCACTCTCTCCAACCTATCAATATATATACCGTATTGGGGATTCCAAATTTGACTGGCGTATTCCAGGTGACTACGGACATAAGCACAGTATAATATTTTAAGGGATTTCATAGTTTTGAACGGTTTAGATACCCTCATTATAAAACCCATAGCTTTACAAGCCTTACCTATAATATTGCTTATATGCAGATCAAACAACAGCTTGCTATCATGAATGACACCGAGGTCTTAGATACCATACCCATAGAGCTCATTCTCCATGGGAGGTATTTGCCATAATCACCACGCTTGGCAGTGCGGTTGGCGATCGCAGGGCTACACTTACTGATCGGTGATGCTGCCCATCACCGGACTGTGGGAATTAGTAGTAGTTAGTAGCTGAATTGGATGATCATACCGCCATCAGCCGGCCGCCAGAGCCTAGTCTGTTGACAGCAGGGTCTACCTCGGGGAGGAGAGCAGAGAAGTGGTTTGGAGCCCTTAAACCCCACCTGCACTATAATTTCCCTAGTACTTGTTATCCTGACGCTAAGGGAATCCGCATTCAAAGTCAAAGTCAAATGTTTTTATTCATCGTATAAATATAAAAAAAATTTATGAACGTCAATTTTTACAAACTACTCTCCGTTCGGATAAGGGACCTTTTCTGTCTTTGGAGAAAAACGGAGGCAAGAAACTCCTTATAATGTGAGTAACTTACATGTGTACATGAGCAGAGCCAATTACTGATCATAACCATGCATTAACGTCCTCTAAGTAACTAATATTACAATCCGTCCAACAGATACATTGCTAGCGCTTATTTAAGAGTATTTGAATTTTGAACCCTAAAAGCAACAGTAGGTAGGTACCGACTAGTCCTTCGTACGTAATGAATGTCATTTGTATTCGCAACCTTTCAACAAGCAAAAATAAACCATCAAGTTTAACAAGTCAAAGCCTATAGATGCAATAGCTAGTTCATTAGCTCCACTTATTCGACACAATGTATGAAAAACAACCAATTTATCAAGCAAATGCGGGCTTTGTAAAAAAGCTGGGTACATAATAAGCAATAAATAAAAAACGGGCATGGATATAATCTTTAGGTTGATCGCCGAGCGTCCAATACGAATCACTCCCCTGGGTCGCCGGCCGGGGACGGATGGATCAGTCAAATGCTGGAGAATAATATACCATATCTACCATAAGTGACTGGAAGATATGTTATATTTAGTACTGTCTGTACTTTTGATAGTACAAATATGAAAGTATTATTTCAGGACAACCTGCTTTCGGGTTGAAATGGCTAAAATTATACAGGTATCTTTGGGATGGTTATATTTTTTTATGCAGTTATCAGTTTGGATGATTGGAGTGGAGAGCACTTTTAGTCTTGCAATTCGCTTTCTAATCCCCATGCGGAGACTTTCTGAGGTGTACCCGAAGGCAAAACCTATACATACTTGTTATAAAATTAGAGAATGTATGTATATTTTCTTTGGAAATGTTCAGTTTGACCGGTATCATTTAATTTTGGAAGCATGCCATTTAAACCCTCTAAAAACCTTCTGTGGTAGGTAGGTATCTAAATCGCAATACCTGGTATAAATCTGAATTCAAAGCAATACAATTTTGAATTTATTTGCTGGTGATATTTACGTCTTATCCTGCGTTCACTAAAATCAAGATAGTATTCATATTAAATAGGGTCATTTAGTCAAGAGTCTTTCATTAAAATCTCTTTCATGACATCTCAGACATCAAGTGGGTAATAATCTTTTCAGGATCAGAGTCTCTAATCGGGCGTCTATTGAACATTCTAAAGCGTAATTCGTTTAATCCGTAATCTAGAAAATCTTTTGCAAATCAACTGAGTTATTTAATAATATCTCAAATTGTTTATAAATAAAATAAAATAAATAACAAGCGGTAATATCAAAAAGAAATAGACTTATCCTTGAGACCGAGACAAGAATACCAAGAACGAGCGAATGAAAACAAACCGACCGATTTATCTACGCATTGAAGTCATACATTACGTTCTTTCTAAAATGACCCCTTCTCCAGGGACGCTCTGGACTAGTGATGGAAAAAATATAACACACACTAACGCAATCTATACACAGACCATGCGACTGAACCCAGCTGACCGCGCCTGCCCCCCGCGGGAGGAACAAACACAGGCGTCCGAGGGGGATACAACATACAATCCATGACTCCCAACCTTCAGTCCGAATGGCACAGCAAAAAATAAAAATAAGAATACATATAATTTACGACTAATTGAATCCCTTTGCAGGCTAATGTGAAGCGTTAGTGGCAGATTTAGAGATCAATTTTGCGTGTGTGTCCCCTGAATGGCTTGTCCACATCAGCTGTTTGAATAAGGCAACCCTCGGGAGAGTATTGAGGTGGCTATTCCGAGGTGTATATAATTTTGTCGAAGGTTGACTCCTCGGTTCTCGGTAATTTGGGTCGATCTCGTTTTGTGGATAGAAGTGTTACTTACTAAAAAGTAAATAATGTACTGGATGACAAAAAATAAAGCATTTCTAGAAAGTAATTTGGCACTAAACTTGTAAGTACTATTTTCATTATAATCATGTATATATAATATTTTAGATTATCAATTTATCAACCATTTTTTAGTAACCTAAGTTTATTTTTTTTTCCTTTGATGATACCTATACCAATAATTACTGTACACAACTACACACTTGTAATAATAATTAAGTACGAGTATATCTTAAATTTACAGAAGTTTCAAATCCACTGCGTGATATATCCACTTAATATACGGTTCTCGATTACTTATAATGCTTATATATAACGAAACAGATCAAATAAAATAACAAAACATAAAGATGATTACATACGTACATTCATAATGATAATATGTATGAAATAACAATATTTTTTTATTCACTAACAGAGGTGCATGCTCGGACCCATTACAAATAAATCACCAATAATTACAGCCGGGGTTTTATATTACACTCATTACGTCATAACCATTCACATGTTACAGATGAGAGTTTGACAAGCACTGGTTCTCAAACTGGGCAAGCAGATGTCGTCATTTATCTAGCTTTTTCCGTTTATAAGAGTAATTTGTTGCTATGTCACTGGAACTTTTCGATTCGATAGGTATTTAATATCGATTTACGAGTTGGTTGGAAAGATACTCTTAGCCTGAAAAAGCTAATATAGGTATACTTAATTTTATGAAAAAGAAAAACGTTTTAGACTGGAAATGGAATTGATTGAAAGTTGATATATCCGATACCCTATTATTTTAACCTGTCAATGTATTCTAATCATACTTGTACAAATATGCCCACTTGTTCCGAAGGTTGAGCGCCACTGAACGTAATATTTACTGAAGGGCTTCCTACACTCGGGGCCGAGGGATGTGGCTGACCACGTGCACGCCAGTACAGTGGAGGACACGTCAGATATTAATAATAATAATATATGGGGACTACTCACACACGGACATCCGACCCCAAATTAGAGAAACAGAGCCAGTAATATGGGTATCGGGCTGCTGATATATCTACACAGATACATAGATACAAAAAATACTATATCCACACCCGAGGCCCGATTACAAATATGTGTCTTTAAACAAATATCTGGCACGGGTCTTCTTCCAATGAAAGAAAGGTTTAGGCGTAGTCCACCACGCTGGCCTATTGCGGGTTGGTGGACCACAACACAAGCAAGCTTGTGCTGAGAGAGTTGTCGGGTAATAACTATAACTAATACGTACGTACTAAAGATGTGCCCACGAAAGTACTGGTTTTGCGCAAGAGCTTTCTACTACCATTCATAAAAGTTTCATTCATATAGAAGTACATAATTCTTTTGAAATGGAGATTTGTATTGTTTGTGATGTAGACGTCGACACCATAAAGTCACACTGTAAAGGTAAGTGTGATGTCAAAGGGTTAACACAATAAGAATAAATTACATTCAAAGATTTCTGAATTGAAGACACAATTTCAATGTTTGTCTAAAAATTTGTTCAGATAAAATCGTTATAGACACTGTAGAGGTACTTACTCGTTAATACAGGGTACGACATTATTATATTACCTATGCAGAAGCAAAAAAATAGTATCGAGGATTTCCAAATATCGTAGAACCAAAGTTGTTCATATTGACCCACTGACTCACCCACTTTCGGCCACCACTATTTCAACACCCTGTACAAGGTTATAGCAGTTATTTCTTTTCCATTTCCTTTCTGGTCCTCTGAGGGTGGATGGGTCCACTTTAGAGGTGTGCCAAATCTAGGTGTTCATATTTGCTCTCAGTAATATAGAGTATAGAACTTGCACAGAATAATAACTAGTTCAGAATTTAGCCTCGGTCGGAATTTGAACCCGCATCTCGGTCGTGGGAAGCGGACGAGTTACTCGAGGAGCCACCGCCGCTGGTTGATGATGGCGTGTAATAAAACCCATTTTGTAAACAATAAAGCATCAATACGGATGGGCCATACATTAAAAATACAAAACTGGCAGGCATCCTACAAAATGTTATCCAATATTATTGTCTACGATACTTAATAATAATAAGCGAAATGGGATTGCCATAAAAACTTTTCTAAGAAAACAACCCAAGATTCCTGGAACCACTACCTGTTACCGTATTTTGGGTTTAACAAAAAAAAGGTTAACATCCAGAAGTTTCCATTTGCTAATTTGACTATTAATACCTTAGATAATAAGAGTTATTTTAGCTCGTTGTAAAGATTTTTGAAGATGAACCTGCATTTAGAAAAACAGTGGAACGTATGATTTTGGGCCATTTCAAAGGTTGGTCGTAAATCAAAAACCACATGTTTGGAAGATAAGATCTTTGCACTATAATTTAAGATATTTTTACCATTTTTGCAAGCAATACTACTGTTCACTTTTAGGTTCATGGATCACTATCAGCCAAAATGATTTTATTGCGATTTTTCAAAAGTCGTAGAACACAAGTTGTTCCTTCATATAATGAGCCCCTGAGTAACATAATGGAACTTTTGGAACAGCACCGATTGCTATATCAAATGTATTAAATAAAGGTGAGGTTTATTGAATAAAGCACAACAACTACCTCTATATCTCAGACTGAGTGTTCCGTTTAGCAAATCCTTCGGCAAACTCCGACCAAAAAACATACGTTCCCGCAATGTATTCAAGACAGACACCGTCAGAATGCCGAGCACGAGCGTTCCGAACTTTGTAACTCGCAAAGTTCCAGCCAAATACACTACTCTGCGGAGATTGGACAACATCTGTTCGTATAGACTTCTGATGCTGGCGGTGCTTGGCCCGAATCAGAGAGTAGAAAAGTTTGTTTCTGAACGTAGTCTCGCGGTTTATTAAATCGGCTGTTTGATTTATCGCTGGTGAGTGTGGACGCTCGCGCTGGTTATCGCTTGCAGTCGCTTAGGAGCTTAGATTCACGATGTACGAAAAAGATGGAGTGTCAGTGCAAAAGAAACGTCTCGTTAAATAACACCCCACTTCACCACTAAGCTCTTATTTTGAATTAGTTTTTTTTTTTGAGTAAGAAGATTTGTGACATGCAATGGTTGTCATTAGGTTGCACTAAAAACGGTTTGATAGGAAACAAAACTTAAACTGTTTTTTTGCTTTATTTTTGCATATTGAATCTTGTTCGTAGTAATCTAAGATGTCATAGGTACCACATTTTTTATAATCAAATTACTATCCATACAATAAAGCAAATAAACGCATCACCAATTTTAATCAATCATGATAAGTTAAACGTTACACTAAAACTGAAATGTTCATGTGGAGATTAGCCTAAATCCCATTCCCTCTTACCGTAATTGCATACAAATGTCCTCGGAGAAGAAGTAAACCTTCTTAACTGCTGCAATAGTGACATTATACTTCCAGCTGTCACCTATGACCCGTGTGGCAAGGAATACTTACCTCTATATTCTCAAGAATACAAACTAAGGAAGGCGTTCGTGACAAGCAGAGAGTATATTTCAGTCCCATTCTAGCGCACTGTGCCGTAGTAACACTACTGTTGTCCTGAAACTGCACGGTCTACACAGAATGTCCCGTCTGATCATTAAATTTTAGTAGAATAAAATTTACAAAAAAATATGTAGTTAACCATTATTATGGAGCGGTGGTAGCTCATTCGGGTAAGCTCCCGCTTCTCACGCCAGAGATGCGGGTTCGAATCCTGCCGCTGACATGTGCCAATGTCAAGTTCCAATGTTTTTTTTGACATTTCAGTACAATGTATACCATATCTCTTACGGTGAAGGGAACATCGTGAGGAAACCTGCATTCTTATCTAGATTTAGCACCCTAGATAATTATGTGAACCCGTTAAAATGCAGTGGAACTTTATGAAATAATTATGAATGCCAAACGTTGCTGATTCTGTGCCTCATGGACTCTCTGTTCCTATTATATTTATGTGAAGAAATTGGAATAACTACCTACATAAGTTGGTAACACTTTTACCTATATGAACCTCAAACAAATTTGTAAAAATGGATAAGATCTATTAATATGGTTAGTTTTACAATTCCGGGCATAAGACTATTGGAGTATTATTCCAACATTCCTATTGCATTAAAAATAAGCAAATTACCAACAATCCATTGCAATCATCGCACTGTGATCGGCTCGGACACTCGCCATGATCAGCCAGGACACCCCGCCACGATCAGCTAGGACACATCCGCTCCTCTAATTAATTACTCGAGCATTTTCTCCGTCGATTTAACTTGTAAACTAGACGACGCTCTGCCGCGCGAATGCGAATGCACTAATGAATTTATTTTGCGAATGCATTCGCGAGCGCGCTTGTTATGTACGCCGGCTAATGTATAGAGGATAGACAAATTGCGACTCAAATAACTAATTGGGGTGAAATTGTGTAGGCAGTTTCAGAGATGGAATATAGGAGACGGCACTCGAAGAAGAAGTTTGTCTAAGACTTTACGTATTAGTAGGAAGGTACTTACTAGCTGTTCCTACGATGTTTGCTTCGCCTTAAAAAGTTTTCCCGTGGGAATTCCGGGATATAAAGTAGCGTTTGTTCTTTCTTAGGGTCTAGACCATATTTATGTATACCAACTTTCATCCAACTTTCGTTCAGTAGTTTTGGCGTGAAAGAGTAACAGACAGACAGATACAGTTACTTTCGCATTTATAATATTAGTTAGGATTATTAACAAGTTGCACAGAGCAATATTTTTATAATAAAAATGTACAGTGGGGTTTATTGAGAAATTAAACTGAACACATTGGACTATTCAATTATTCATGGTAAGACTTTGTCTGAACAGTAATATTTAGAAAGCTTTTATTTATTTATTTAAACACTTTATTGTATACAATATACATAGGTATAACAGTAAAAAAATGGAGAGAATTAAACTAGACTAGTATACAAGGGCGGACTTATCGCCTCAACGCGATCTCTTCCAGTCAACCCTGGAGGTAAGGACACAAGTGGCTAAACTCTTAATAACTAAATTTATTGTTGTATACAAAAGTATCTAACAAAACCTATTTTCTAATATTTACACATAAAGTAGGTACATATTTTAGAATCATATATACATATTATCTATAATAAATATTTATTTTATTTATATAATAAATCTTTTCACTGTTTTTATTTGATATTGTGCTTCAGCAGTGACTTTTCCTACCCACAGATCACATAACCTGAAAGACAACGCACAAGGAAACATTTGTATGAAATACAATCGCTATAAGGCAGTTTGGGTGCGGGGAGTCAAGTTTTAGTTGGTAGACTTGTTTTCATTGGCTCTTTTATCTGTAGAACCCCTAAAAACCCTTTTTGGAGTATAGCGACGATAATAATATGTACCTACGAAATCATTAAAGATTTTTCATATCTACTAACGATTTTTATTTTTTTATGGGGTCTATTAGTACTAAATAATATATGACATCGGCAAATGTATATCTCTGCCAAAGCGCTATCTCTCTACACTACAGGGTTTAGTCTGTGCCCTACCGCATTAACCCTCCATCTTTCATCTCCGCACACTAAACTAATTACAAGGCTCGTAAAGTACTAGTGTCGTGCCCACTAATGAAAACCCTCCCTAGTTTTTGTCGCAAACAATTGTAGGACAACTTAACTCGGTTTAAGTTAACGGTATCTCTTACCCCATTGGACTTGTGTTGGTCGTGGGTCAAGTTAAAGTTTAGTTTAATTATTTTTTGCTGGTATACAAGGTGTTTACGTAGGTAATTGTTTTGTAAAGCAGTAGTTGTTGAGTTCATAATTTATACTGCTACTAATATTTATTTAAGGAATTAATGGCATTTATCTATATGTATATAAAATTGTGTTTCCCTTAGGTATGTGCTTCATCATTAGATAAAAGTAAAATTTCAATACGTTTGTTAGGTTTGTAAGTACCTATATCAGAATAATAATATATATCTCATTAATAAAATTAACAACACAATATTCTGTGTCGTTTGATGTTTGCACATTTTAAAATTTAATTAGCAATTAACATGTGTGTTAATGAGGTATTGTAAATACGTGTGATATTATTATATTTTGAATTTCATTTTACATACAACTTATGAATTTATATTATATTACGTGTCTTTATATGAGATTGTACAGGGCTTTCCGATCCCCTTTCGTAATATTTTCTTCAACATAATTATGTTTTAATAAATAACAACAAAAAAGTATGGAAATTGATCTATTGATTTTTATTTAAAAGGTTTTCATATTATTTCTTTTTTTTATTTATAAAAACATATTCAGTATACCTACTACCAACACAGATTATTACAAAAAAGTAAAGCTAAAATAAACGCAAAGTACAAATTGGGCTACATTGGGTGATATTGTAGTAGGTACGAGTATATCCAATATCAATGATATATTCAATAACTGAGCGCAGAGAGGGCGAATCCCTCATAGTGCAACAATATACCCTTTACATTTAAACTGTACAGTGTATGGCAGATTGGTGGGTATAGTATTCACTTTAGCTATAGATTTTTTTTATTTTATTCGCTTGGTATTTTATACTATTACATTTGAGTATATACAGGGTGTTGCAAAAAGGGTATACTAAGCCGAAAGCTACATCACAAGCCCGAAACTGAAATCAGAATATCAAAATTCGTGAAAAATAATTTTATTCTCCATAGTAAAAAGTCACGTTACCAACTAAATTTCTATGGAAAATGATATATTTTTTTCGCTAATTTTTAAATTCTGATTTCAGTTTCGGGATTAGATATACCATGCTGCACATGTAGCTTTCGGCTTAGTATACCCTTTTTGCAACATCCTGTATATATCACACTTTTCTTTAATAATAATATTATGTTGATGACATTGGAAACTAGTGCAAATTCTGTTCAGTATTTCTACAGCGTTCTCTGTTCTTAGCTAGACAGATTTTTGTTGGTAATAGATATTATGTTGATATCCGTATATAAAGTCACATCGGTATATTTAAGGTCGACATTAGCTTAACGTTCCTTTCTGAAACTCGGCAATAATTTTGACGGCTGAATGGCGTAGTGGTTGGTGACCCTGACTGCTAAGGCGAAGGTCCCGGGTTTTATTCACGGCTGGGACAGTATTTGTTTAAAGACAGATATTTGTACTCGGGTCTTGGGTGTTGATATTTATATTAAGTATGTATCTATGTATGTATTTGTGTAGATATATCAGCTCTCCGACACCCATAACACAGGCTCTGCCTAGCTTGGGGTCGGATGGCCGTGTGTGAGATGTCCCCACATATTATTATTATATGTTCCAAGTACACCGATAACCGTTGGGGTAGACGAGTTCTCGAGTGGAAACCACGAACAGGCAAACGCAGCGTGGGACGCCCTCCTGCCCGCTGGACTGACGACCTTAGGCGGGTGGCGGGTAGTGGTTGGATGAGGAAGGCCGAGGACCGAGTGTTGTGGCGCTCCTTGGGAGAGGCCTATGTCCAGCAGTGGATGATTATTGGCTGATGATGATGATGTATCTATGTATGTATTAGTGTAGATATATCAGCTCTCCGACACCCATAACACAGGCTCTGCCTAGCTTGGGGTCGGGTGGCCGTGTGTGAGATGTCCCCACATATTATTAGTATATGTTCCAAGTGCCCCAATTTCCCTGTCCAGCAGTGCACAAGCCACGTGAGTGTATTTAGCCTTTGTTGGAGCTAACACCACGAGCGTACAATGGCGGCCAAGGGACCTGGGACAAAGGCCGGCTATTGTTTGTTCTCCAATATCAGGAGGTCAGCCCACTTATTTGTTAATGTAGTTGTGTTAACGCCGTATTTGGCAGTTTCAGGTTATGTAATCTGCAAAAGGTATTGATTTGCCGTAGCTTTGGTAAATACATATAAACGTGGTTTGCGATAAGCTGTATCGAAAACCTTGGTAAGATTTGATTATAATATGCAAATATAATTATTTATTTATTTTACAAAAAAGTTTACACTAAACTTAAACTGACTTAACAAATAATAAGAAATTTTGTGTATGTTTTAAAACTAGGTTACATGGTGAGGTTTTACAAAGTTAGTTGCTTGCTGTTATCTTAGGTAGATATAAAATCAATGATATAAATGCAAGGAGAAATAATCGCAATTTACGCATTTACATTAGTCTAAGTACGTGTTACGAACATTTTAAACAACTGTCCAACTATCAACAGAGAAAACCGGATCTGATTGTTATACTCAAATAATAATTATACTAAATTAGTTAAACATAAAATTAATCAATAGGTATAATCAAAATATTTACAGTCGAATGTTCAACCAAGGTGCCTGTTGTATTGATAGATACTAATTCAATTTCTACTAAGATACTGCGCAAATGTTCCACGTATAGGCAAACATTTATTTTCCTAGAACAATAAGAATTATTATAATCATGTTTCTCCGTAAACTCATTGTCCGCTTGTATGTCGTATTGATATTCGACATCAAAAACATAATTTATAGTGGAATAAAGTTATTAAGTAACCCAGTAGCTCACTCTACTTCATAATCTTACATCTAGCTTCTCGATATAGGCATCTCCTGAAAGCGTTATAAATATTATTATATACTGCCACAGGGTTTTAATTAAAACAACCTTATTAAGATGCGTGATAGGAATCACTACGACTGACTACATTAGGCAGACAGCGACTAAAATGTACTGCACAGGTTTTGCAATTTTTGAAACTATAAAAGTTTACGTTTTCTTCTGTCATCTGCATACATTATCAGTCAAAAGTCGCATGATAGGTAGTTTCCGCTAGAGGCGCCACTTTGTATGCGAGAAAACATAAATTTTTATAGTTTCCGAAAATCTAACAAACCTATACTAGACGACCGAATGGCGTAGTGGTTAGTGACCCTGACTACTGAGCCGATGGTCCCGGGTTCGATTCCCGGCTGGGGCAGATATTTGTTTAAACACAGATATTTGTTCTCGGGTCTTGGATGTGCCCGTAAAATGGCAATAGGCCCGCCCCCTATTACATTGGGATTAACATAACGCTCTGGCGAAAAGTGGGTGCAGCAATGCACCTCTGCCTACCCCGCAAGGGAGTACATTAGTACAAGGCGTGAGTGCGTGTTTTTCTATACTAGACCTACTGTTACTGACTAAAGATAAGCATCCACCTATGGATATCGTACATATTTATCAGTGCTTATAAAAAGAATACTGAATGTGATGCGTCCGTTGAGTAAGATGCAGAAAGGTAGACGTTTACCTTAATCCTCTCAACATTCTGACAAAACCCTAGTCCTGCACTAACACATTGTGTAATGTGTATTATTATAAAAAACGTAACGAACCATAGTTTAATTTGTATTACAATTCTCTTTAGCTCAAATATACGTAGGTACACACTTAAATAGTTTTACAAAATAAACAAACCACAAAATACAATAAAATGTTTAAGTACATATTGAGATCTACCTCGAGGCGAGCAGCTGTACTAAAAAAACAATAGTGAAACAACTATACTAACTACATTATGTTTATTTAAAGGGTTTTTGAAGGAACGGTTGTGCGGTCGAGAACGAAAATACTCACTTGACGACTATTGTAAGAAACATAAGTAATATAAAAAGATACACCTAAAATTTACAGTAAACAGAGTACTGAAACGTATTGTTGTTCTACGGCCTAGAATAGCGTCAGTCACTTACTGTAGTTCATCCCGGAGCCCTGTGGTTGGGCCCTGCGGCAGCTCCTTAAAGGAATGCTGCATCGCTTCTTCTACGGGACTGTCGCACTCTTCCCATGCGACCGGGCGGGTTGGCAGGTTGCGGATAGCCAGTTGTTCGCTTTGTCACTGTTGGTCACAACTCTGGCACAGCGCACCCCGGACAAGAAAAGATGTCACTTATATCTGACCGGTATAAGTGGCATTAACCTTCCGCCCCCTCCCAATCCTACTCTATCACATTCCTTCATCCCTTGCTATCCTGGAGGAGTAAACCTCGACTCCAAAAATCCCCAATCCAAGGTGTGATCCTACCGTGCCGAAGGATGCGTGGCTAAGGGGGAGCTTAGTCGCAAACGGAGGGCACCGGGCACCAGGCGGAACCCGGGTGCAGTCGTCTCCCGCCTTACCTGTGCATGCGGGGCTCTGTATGGGTGGACCTTTATTTCCCTAGCTACTCGTGGGATCTTCATGTCAATGGAAGATTTGATTTTGGACGTAGCTAAGTTAGCTACTGACGGGGACGACCCAAACGTCCCTCCTTTGGTCACTGGGGTACCGGAAAATCCCGCTGACCAAATCGCCCCTGAAGGGGCTGGTGACAACCAGAGAGAGCAGGTGTCTACCCGAAGACCGGCTCGCTCAGGTGCCGCCAGGAGAAGGCTCCGCATGTGGCTGGCAAAGGGCAAAAGCATCGAAGAGGCTAAAGCCCTCTGCCTAAGGCCGCTTGCGGAGACTGAGAGTGAGTTGGAGGTTGAAGCTACTCCTACCCAGGCCAGTAAAAGGACTAGGTCGGAGGAGCAAACGCCGCCAAATCCACCGCGGAAGCAACCTAGGTGTGATGGGACCCCGGAGGACCGCCCCACCTATAGTGCCGCCGCCAGCTCTCTCAAGGTGGGAGTACGCGATGAGCGAAGGGCCCTCAGTATTGAGGACGTAGCGCTCTTTAACGCTGCCATCGAGAGAGAGCTCTACGTGACTGATTTTGCGCCAGGGACAGCACCCGTCTTCGGGGGAGTGTCCTACGCTGACGGTCTCATTATCGTCACGTGTCTTAACCAGGCCAGTCGGGATTGGCTCTGCGGTTGTAGCAGCAGACTTCGGCCCTGGGTGGGGGCAGCCCTGAAGACAGTTGAAGGGCAAGCCCTACCCAGGCCCGTGATAGCGACGGCCTTCTTCAAGTCCCTTGCGGAACCGAAGGTCCTCCTAGATCTGCTGCGAAAGCAGAACGAAGGCCTCGACTGCAGCACATGGCGAGTGCTTGGTAGGAGGCTCGAGAAGAATGGTCAACACTTGACCTTCTCTGTCTCCAAAGCCTCCTACGAAGTACTCAAGGCTGTGAAGTTCCGCCCCAACTGTGGAACGGCTGGGGCTGTCTTCAGGGTCAGAGTCCCGAAGGGCGCAGCCGCCGTGGAGCAACCCACCGCGCAAACCACTCTCCCGGCGGCTCACTGCCAAGCTAGGCCTGATGGGCCGGTGGAAGCAGAGAGCCGAGGGGGGTCGAGCGCGGCGGTAGAGCCAGTTGCGGGGCCGAGTGGTATAAGTACTCACCGGCCGGGGCCGTCACGCGCGCCGCCGGCCGGGGGTGCTGCACCACGGGGCGGCAAGCCCGCGCGCCCGGGGGCCCGCAAGGCACCGGCGCCACGTGGGAGAGCTGCTGGAGCTGCAGCTGGAGTGAGGCGGCCCACGCAGCTGCCCTCTCTGGCAAAGGAGCACTCCAGCAAGAAGGCCTCCCGTAATCCCCTCAACAACCCACCTTAACCCACCAAGTCCCTAAACCTAATCCCTTCAACCTACCCTCCTTAATCTCCAAATCCTAAATCCTATCCCCTCCCTTCCTACCACCATGTTGAAAATCTTACAAGCCAACCTCCAACACGCGAAGGCATCCAGTGCCGTCGCGTGCAAGGTCCTCCAAGAGGATGGACTGGACATGGCTTTGTTACAAGAACCGTGGATCCATGGAAACACGGTACTGGGACTGACCGCTGCAGGTAACGTTTTATACAATACTTGTGGCAATAGACCCAGAGCTTGCATAGTCTTTAAAAAGAATATGAAATTTTTGCCGATTCCAGGATTCTGCACTGATGACCTAGTAGCGGCACACGTAATGCTACCCGACTGTGAGGGCATGAAGCTCATTGTTAGCTCGGCCTACCTGCCCGGGGAGCACACAGATCCGTCGACGGCCCTCGCTCCACTAGTGGAGTATTGTGAGGACCAGAATGCCCAGCTTGTGATAGGGGCCGATTGCAATTCCCATCACACAGCCTGGGGTAGTACGGATACCAACAAGAGAGGTGAGATCTTGTTCGACTTCCTCCTGACTAACAACTTACTAACACTAAATGATGGAAACACACCAACTTTCGTTACACGTGCGCGTCAGGAGGTTCTAGATGTAACAATCTGCACAGATCTACTTGAAAGACGTGCTTGCAACTGGCATGTCTCGAAAGAGGCATCCATGTCTGATCACAGACACATACGATTCGACATTGCTCTCATAGGGAAGAGCCAAGTGGAGACCTTCAGAAATCCTAAGGCTACAGACTGGGACGTTTATCGACACCAAGTTTCGGAAAACCTAGGGATTATAAAAGGCTCCGTCAAATCCATACAGCAACTCGAATCTACAGTAGAGGAGCTCGGAAGGTGCATGTTAGATGCCTACGAGAACAGTTGCCCTCTAAAAACTAGATGCTCTAACACTAAGGTCCCCTGGTGGAACTCTAACCTGGAGCATCTAAGAAAAACAGCTCGGAAAGAATTCAACAGGGCTAAAATCACAAAGGAATGGGATTTGTATAGGAAAGCCCTCACTGAATTTAATCGCGAGCTCCGCAAGGCGAAAAGGCAATCTTGGAGGCGCTTCTGTGAGGAGGTAAAAAGCGCCCCTCATGTTGCAAAAATCAAAAAGATTTTGTCTAAATCGCCTTCCGCTAATCTGGGACTGCTTAAAAGACCAGATGGGACCTTTACTGAATCCCCAGAGGAGACTCTTAGGCTGCTTGCACAGACCCACTTTCCTGGATCGCTGGATGGGCACATTGATGCACATACAGGGCAGCAGCCTACCAAAATCAGGCCAAGTAATGAGGACTGGAGAAAAGCCTCACAGGTCTTCACTCCTAACCGCGTTAGATGGGCAATCAAAAGCTTCATGCCCTTTAAAACCGGAGGAGAGGATAATATATTTCCAGCACTACTACAAGAAGCATGTGATATTATCCTTCCAGTTGTGGTAAAAATCTTCAGAGCTTCTTATGCCTGGGGGCATATGCCACACCTTTGGACTAGGGTGAGGGTGACCTTTATCCCCAAAACGGGAAATAGAGACAAGTCCCTACCTAAGTCCTATAGACCCATAAGTCTCACCTCCTTCATGCTCAAAGCTATGGAAAAGGTGATCAATCTTCATATTAGAACGGGCTACCTCACACAAAACCCACTACATGTGAAGCAGCACGCCTATCAGAAGGGCAAATCTACGGAAACTGCCCTAATTGAACTTACTGATAGGATTGAGAAAGCACTAGAGGACAAAGAAATTGTACTCTGTGCTTTTCTAGATGTAGAGGGTGCTTTTGATAACACCTCGACGAATGTCATTCTCAAATGTATGAGGGACAAAAACATCGACAACACCACACTTACGTGGATAGAATCGATGTTAACAAACAGGACTGTTAAAACAACACTCCTGGACAAGAGCATTGAGGTTAAAATAACAAGAGGATGTCCCCAAGGCGGCGTACTATCGCCCCTGGAGTGGTCCATTGTTGTCGACACCCTGCTCTGTGAGCTCAATGAAGCTCGCTTCGACACTCAGGGCTACGCTGATGATCTCGTCATAACCATCGTAGGCAAAAGCGCCAGCACGATTTCAGATCTGATGCAAACAGCCCTTAAGATGGTAGAGCGCTGGTGCAGGGAGTATCAACTCTCTGTAAATGCCAGCAAAACCATAATAGTACCGTTCACCCGAAGAAGGATCCTAGATGGTCTGAGACCACCGGTTCTCTTTGGGGAAACGGTAAACTTCTCCAAAGAAGCCAAATATCTTGGTGTAATCCTAGATCAGAAGCTGACTTGGAATCAACATCTGCAGTACATAGCCCAGAAAGCTAAGTGCGCTATGGGATCGTGCTGTAGACTAGTTGGGAAAAAATGGGGCCTTAAGCCGAAGTTAACCTTTGGCTATACGAAGCCGTAGTGAGACCTATGGTTACATACGGCTGCGTAGTATGGCACAGGAAAACCCAACAAAAAACCTGTCAAGATCTATTAAGTAGTCTTCAAAGGTTAGCGTGTCTGATGGCCACTGGAGCTATAAGGTCCACTCCGACAGCAGCGATGGAAGCCATGCTGAATCTTAGCCCTTTACACATACATGTGCAGAAAGAGGCTCGATCAGCTATGCTACGGGCTGCTGAAGGAGGCAGGAACCGTTGGCACTCGGCTGTGTTCAGCTCGCTCCACCGAGAGCTTCTCAGTACCCATGCCATGGTGATGCCTTCCGACGCTATGGAAACGGAGTACTGTTTCTCAAGGCTCTTCTCAGTTGAGATACCAGAAAGGGAGAAGTGGAATGATGATAAGGCCCTTCAAACTTTCCGGTCGGGAGACATCGTGTGGTACACCGATGGATCCAAAAAGGAAGGCCTGGCAGGTTCAGGCATTTACGGAGAAAGGCCAAGAGCGCGCAAATATGCGAGCCTGGGAAGGTTTGCCTCCGTATTTCAAGCCGAGATATATGCCATCATTGGATGTGCATACGAAAACCTGGATAGAGCCTTCACTCGGAGGAATATATTTATTCTGTCAGACAGCCAAGCTGCTCTTAAAGCATTGACTTCTGCAGAAGTTAACTCCAAACTTATAATGGAGTGCATCCTCATCCTGAACAAAATTGGAGCTAACAATAGAGTGACCCTGCGATGGGTGCCCGGACATTGTGGCATCAATGGCAATGAGGAAGCAGATGAGCTCGCACGTCTGGGAGCAGAAAGCCTACCGTTGGGCCCCGAGCCCATCATCGGGCTACCAAAATGCATCAGTCGTCGCGAGATCAAGGACTGGGCACAGAACCAAAGCTTAGAGGCTTGGAATAATGTACCAGGGCAACATCATGCAAGAGCCCTAATCGTGGGCTATTCGCAGAAATTTACGCGTCGAGCTTTAGAGCTCACACGCAACCAGTTAAGGGTCTTGACAAGAACCTTATCAGGTCACTGTAGGTTGAACAGTCACTTACATAAAATGGGTCTGTCCGATACTCCAACTTGTAGATTTTGCAATGAAGAGGACGAAACGCCCATGCATATTCTCTGTGAATGTGAGGCCATCATTCACAAGAGAAACAGAATCTTGGGCGGCTACAAATTAGCCCCCATAGATGTCAGGTCTCTCCCTCCAGGTAAGATCATCAGGTTTATAAAAGACCTGGGCCTGGAGAGTGAGATTTGACTCGGCAAGGGGAGTCACAATAGATCTTTTAGGTCGCAGTGGCGAATGGGCACTGGTTGCCCTCCCCTTTTCTATAACTATAACTATAACTATATACTGTAGTTCATACGTAAGGCTCGTTCTTACTGTGAACCCCATTTATTTGTAAGTGCATGAATGAATTCTGACCTTTATAGGTGCAAGGAAGCTCGGAGGAATACGTTAGAGTATGTATTATTTTACATAATTTACATAATACATCCACGGCACCAAGCCTCGCCGGTATCCACCGTAATAACCGCACCAGAGACACTCTTGGCAAACTCCCCCGTGTAAATCATGAACTTATAACGAGCCCCATAATCTCTAAAACTACAAAATCCCACCCGAATGATACAAACCCCCGCTCGCTGCACAAACGCAGTTTTGTGTGTGACCACACGGTTTTAAACTGACCCTCGTGGCCAATATAAGTTGGCATATTCCGCCTCCCGCACCCCTCCACAAACAGGCGACACAGGGAGACCAGATATTCATGTGGCAGTCCAGAGTAAACTGGCTAGTCACCAACTCGCCACAGTTTCACGATTTATAAGGCACTTTGATTTACTTTTAATGGTTCAAGTCTAAATTTACATGCTGCATAAATCAATAGTTGGCTACATTTCGTTCCAGTCGACTTATTTTTATGAAGTGATGTGATGCTTTATTCGTTTCGTTTTCGTCAAAGGTTTCCGTTTGTTACCAACTTCAGGCACAGTCACTGACAGCCGAGTGCTGAAAGTCAAAAAGCTGAATTTTATAACACTGCTTTTAATAAATTTTATGATAAGCGGTCTCACTCTTTGGGAGAGCCTACAATACATATTACATAGTCATTCTAAACAAGTATGAATGTAAGGCATAATAAAATTAGTGAAAATAATACTAAAGCTTGCCGTATCGAATAAGAGTAGATACTTCTGCGATTTTGCTAAAGAGTAAAAGAAAAAATATTTGATAAGAATCGTTACTGCAGAATATGATACTGTATATTCCGTGGTCAGCGTATATTTTTGTAAGTGTTAATTCCTTCCGGAGCTGTTCATTTTCAAGTTTTATTTCAGTTTGATTGCTTTCTTCATACTTTCACGTTAGAAGCAGATTTCTATAACGTGTTGTTTTATTACTTTTATGGTGTGGATTCAGTTTTGTGTAAGTTTACGTGTTCCGTGACCGAATGGCGTAGTGGTTAGTGACCCTGACTACTGAGCCGATGGTCCCGGGTTCGATTCCCGGCTGGGGCAGATATTTGTTTAAACACAGATATTTGTTCTCAGGTCTTGGATGTGCCCGTAAAATGGCAATAGGCCCGCCCCCTATTACATTGGGACTAACATAACACTCTGGCGAAAAGTGGGTGCAGCAGTGCACCTCTGCCTACCCCGCAAGGGAGTACATTAGTACAAGTCGTGAGTGCGTGTGTGTGTGTGTGTGTGTAAGCTTAGATTATCAATGCTAACATGATACTGTTTTATATACAAAAACAAAGCAAAAACTAGGTATCTGCATTTTGTTACAGTCGAACCGTTTTAAGTTCAACCTAATGACTACCATTGTTCCAATGAATAAAGTCACAAATCTTCCAATCGGACTCAGTGGTAGAAGTGGGTGTTAGGTAGTTGTTGAGGGGTTTTTTACTGACTGCTATTCTCTTTTGCACTGTCACTCCATCTAGTTCGTATTAAAACATCGCTGATTTTAAGTTCTACAATCCGCTGCCATTATTCATAATACAGATACAACAATAAGAGTAAACAGTAGCGGTGTTCTAATTGCACAATATTCTCCCGATTAGGCGCAAATCTCTTAAAAGGGTAAAACTAATCATTAGTAGAAGGTATTGCAACACGAGTGAGTCAGTGGTCAGTGCACGTGGGGCGCGCTCCTGGGGGTTACTCTATACTCACTATAGTTCGTCTCCACTACCTCCAAGAGCAGAACATTTTGCCTAACTGATCCCTATCTATGTGATGATGATGATGATATTAATTTTATGTATGTATTAATGTATGTATGTAATGTATTTATTTAGGTATCATGTGTATATTTATATTGTATAGATAGTTATATATTAAGATATTAATACTTCGGTTAAGTACTCAATATAAACCATCTTCTTTCTTCAAAGCCATAAGCACTACCAATCACTTTTTCAACATCACCAAAGGTTAACTGGTAGAAAATGCTGCTAGCATTAAGTTCGCCTTTGTACCAATTTACTTTGTGCAATAAAGAATTTAATAATAACTAGCTGTTCCCGCGAGCTTCGCTTCGCCTTAAAAAGTTTTCCCGTGGGAATTCCGGGATAAAAAGTAGCCTATGTTCTTTCTCACGGTCTAGACCATATGTATACCAAATTTCATTCAAATCCGTTCAGTAGTTTTGGCGTGAAAGAGTAACAGACAGACAGACAGACAGACAGACAGAAAGACAGACAGACACAGTTACTTTCGCATTTATAATATTAGTTAGGATACTGAGGAAAAACTAACGAACGAGAGCTTTCGTGCAATCGGCACGTTTAATAACAACGAAATAGAGCCGTGGATCGCGCAGCAGCTCTCCGAAACCCGACTGCCGAAGGAGGAGGGTAATTCGTCATATAGGTAGAGTGAGCCCCTGCCTCAGGTTTATTGACGGAGTCGGAAAATATGCGTTGTAAGCGGAAATTTCTTTAAAGAGGGTTTCGCCCTGGGAACTAGGGATTAAAAGTAGCTTATCAGTTAGTCCAGGATGTCAGTTTAACTATAACTTGCATAATAATTACAGCCTATGCAACAGCGGCAGCGGTGCATCTTGGATGATGAATGAATATAATGTAATAGATAATTCGATATTTCTTAAGTTGTATAGTCCGTGTATTCCTGATGTTGTGTTGGAAAATGTTTTAGCTGCATACACAATGCAAGTCATGGGCTTTCTGCAAGATTGAAGTGTGTCTGACATCATCTTCGCTTTGCTGGCGGGTTGTAGATAAATAAAGCTAAAGTCAAAGTAGAAGCAGAAGATATTTTAGACATACTGTACGTAAAGCAAAAGAAAAAACGCTAAAGCATGTTAAAAAAATAATATATGTACCTATAAGTACGTTCATGCCTTAACAAAACAAACGTAACACAGTAAGTAACATAGCAACAAGCTCACGAAAACACACGGAAAACCGAAAAGGCTAAAAGCATATAATTTCGTTCGATACCAGTGACATGTGTCAGGCGAAATAAACACCTACAAGCATTTCGTGGCCGAAGCCGCGCTTGTCCATAATTTATTCACAATCTATCTGCGAGGTGGAGCATAAAAACACCTCTAGTCGAAAAAAAAAAACGCGGAGCCAAAAGCGACGTGTGAAAACCTGTTCGCGGCGGATTAGACCGGTTTTTACCGGTTTATTTTTCCTTCGTCCTCGCTCCTCCGCGTTATGAATATTAGGTTTTGCCGGCGCGATACTTTTAGTCTTTTACGATAGGTTTTATACGCCAACTTCATCGGGATTGAGTGGAGTGAATATTTAAAATTTTCACAATGTTTTTCCTGGCTTTCGGAGCAGACTTACAGAAAATATTTCTATATCTTGAAATCCTGTAAATATGTAGGTGGGCAGTTCTTCTTTTTAACCTACATAACTTAGTCTCCATCAGTCGTGAAGAAAAAATCATGAGTTCTTCAAATATTTATTTATTTATTTATATTTCAGCGTGCATTGTACTAAAAACACAACGGCTGTGCACGTTTACAAAAATATAAATTTATATTTTTGTATTTAAAATTACGTTACAGAGTGGTAAATCCGCGTGACAGAGGTGTATTTCATACGAATCTTGGCTGTCTCCCGCCACTTCATCCTGCGCATATTCGATAATGTTACAAAAAATATATATAACGACATAAAATGTAAAAATTTATTTAAACTCCAGAAGATATTACCTATTTAGTAAAACAAAATGTATATTTTTAAATGATTTCAGAAATATTTTAAAAAAATGTTGAAAATTTGTCTCTTACTACCTAATGTTTTAGTAGTTACATTCTGTCACGTAGGTTGCCATTTAAAATATTTGTTTGAGCCACTCGTCCTTATTGCCATCGATCAGAGTTTAGGTCTCCTTTTCCCCTTGGTAAGATTTCCCCTTTGAGATCCAGATACCGCGTATCGGCCACCCGCAAAGAGTGACAGGAGGTGCGTGTGTTTATTCGGCGACAGCTACGTCACGTAGGTAATTGTTAAAATAAAATACAATTAAATTATTATTTTGTTATTTACTCATTGGTAATAACAATTACTTTGCAATCAACATGTGAATATTACACTTTATGTTACTGTTTAAATGCTAATCGACTTTGCAACACATTTTACCCCTCTGTCACACGACAAATCTGTCACATTCTTACGAAACACTCCAACCTGAGGAAATTCATCAAAGAAAAATTGAAGAGAAACTACACGTTTTGGTTAAAGTACGAAGCGAAAGGAACGTCCAATACACTTGCGCTGCATTAATAAAAAGTTTCGTTTGTGAAAAAGGTAATTTCGTGCTATTGTTCTCAAGAACAGACGATGAATGTGGTAGACTGTTTAATATGGTGGAGATTGATTTATCGGATGTTTGATGATAACATTAAAGTCCTTTCAGCTTCTAAGGCAATTAAAAAAGGAAAGAGTATTTTTTTCAAGTTCTAAGAGCCACTGCTGTATTTTCGAAATATGGCTGGTTAAAACTTTAACAAATTACGTAATTTTCCATTATGTTACTTAAATTTTAGGTTGCCGAAAATATTATTTGTTCAGATAAACACTATTTTATGTAGTTGGAACAAATTTGTCCTTTAAGTTCCTGAAATACGGATATTTCACTCTCCAGAGGTTCTCAAGTGTGATTTCATTAGTTATACTAATAATAAAGATATCTCCAGTAATTTTTTTGACTAACTTGAAACCATAATGATTTATAAGTAAGTTACTAAATTATTATTTTTAAATAAAACTGTTTTATTCCAAAACGCTGCCGCATATTTAATAGAATAACAACTATGTCACATCGTTTACCACTCTGTAACGATTGATGTCTCCTGGTAGTCAACTTATTTTTGGTCGTTTATAAGTTCTGTTATAAATAGTGCAACTTTGGAAAAATCATATTAAATTTAGGGTAACGTAACGTACCTTGGGACGCTTGTACCTCGGGACATTGATTGTATTTTAAAAACCGGCTAAATAAACACATTAAAATTCTACCCTAGGTATAGTATTTTACTCGCTTGGCAAAACTAGTGAGTCTCGTGATCATACCAGCATCGAGTGTGTGTTGAAGACAATATGAAGTTTTTTGGAGTCAAAAGTAGCTTTTGTATAGTTTTTTGTGTTGCTTTATCTCATTGAGGCATGCTCAAAATAAAGACATGGATGTCACGTATAACTTTTCAGTTATTTAATTTTATGACATGGCAATTATCTGAAAGATTCCTATTAATTAAAAATAAAGATATTTAAATTTTGGTTAAATATTGCTTTTTTGTACCTTGGGACACGATTAAATTTGTACCTTGGGACACTGTTTCCTATGGCTTTGTACTATGGAAAATGCAAACATCTAAATAACGCCTTATATCTCTGTTCTTATTAGTGGCAGAGTGAAACTAGACAGAAAAGAGATGCAGTAAATCAATAAGAACAGAGATATAAGGCGTTATTTAGAAGTTTGCATTTTCCATAGTAAAAAGCTATAGGAAACAGTGTCCCAAGGTACAAACGTGTAACGTACCTTGGGTCAAAACAAACCTTTTTACTTTTATCTTAATTTAATAAAATCTGGCCACACTAAAGCTTTAGCACAAATACTAGTGATAATAGATTATATATCCTACCGAATAAAGAAAATTTCACATTAATATCTTAGTTGTACGCTGCGATAGCTTCATTCAAAGTTGGGGTAGTCGAAAATGTCCCTAGGTACGTTACGTTACCCTAGTCATTGATGTTAACGTCTATGCTGTTAATTTTTGACTGTAATTAGTAGCGAAAAAATATTTATAGCAAAAACAAGCTTCATTTTAGCTGAAATTGTGACAGAGTGGTAATAACTACTTAATAAATATTTTGTTATTACTAAAAATCCATTCCTTCATATGTTTTCTAAAATGGTATTTTGTTTATTAACGTATCAAAAAAGTTTCATTTTAATCGAAGAAGACTATTTCGTTAAAATAAAATAAAAGATTCTGTGACGAAGGTGTAATTTTCTTTGCCTTATCCACGTATTATGTTCTGAAAATCTTGAAAAAATTCTTAAACTTCGCGGCCAACCACCTTTTTCGATAGAATAGAAATGTAGCTATCATAAAAATTATTAGAGTTCACCAAAAAGCTAAAGTTATTTTTTTCAAATTCGGGATAATTTTTTATCCATTATGTAGGTTAAAAAGAAGAACTGCCCAGGTACCAATAATTATTAAGTACTAAGAATAGTGCTTCCTTGTTTCTGGTCACATAGTAGGTAATAAATATGAATAATATGTTATGTATGTACCTACTTAATTACGTCTACCTGAACTAGGCTTAAGTCCTAATTATAATAACGTATTTTGCTCTTTTACCTTTTTTTTTAGATATTTTTCGTTTATTATTTTGATCTTTCGCTCCTATTATCACATATTCCACCCATGTTTCACGAAGAGTTATTTTTAAAACCTTCTTCAGTCAGTTATTATTAGGTATTTCCAACGCTAATTCCCTTCCTCATTTCAACGTAATTGGTCCGTTACTAAGATACGAATCCGCTTTTCATGATATCACAATTTCATATACTTACCAAAAATTTCAAGCTACAAATAAATTTGGGTTTTTCTTAAAAATTATACGTGTCAAAATACACAAGAAGTATAATTTTTATTAAAAACAAACATCACAGGATAAATTTTAAAGCCTTAAATAAAACAAATACGCAACGCCATCTTTCTTTTAAAATCAAATTAAAAATCAAGCCACCAGCTTTTCCTACGACCGCTTGCGTTGCACTCTCTTACCCTTCCCCTAGTCTATACTCTATACCAGACTAAAGTCAACATATTTAACTCAATATAACTATAGGGGAGGTAGCACCAGTGGAGTAACGTATCTAAATATTTGAGTTGGTAATAGGCCTGTCTCAGGCACGCTAGTTCAGCGATTGTTGCGTTCACCCTATATTGGTAGTAGCTTAGTCTGGACGTACTTTTAATGTAGTATGTAGTTGCTTTAGCTATCGGTCAAGAGTCAATATATTAAATCAGATTGGACATTAGGATGCAATGATTGCAAATAAGAACAAAAGAGATAAACCTTAAAACATACGTGTTTGATATATGCAGATGTGTTTAAATTATCACACATCAGATTTATTGGAATAAATAACCTACTTACATAATTTTCAAAAGGAAACGTATCGTGTATTTATGTAACCAAAACAATAAAATTACGAATCGTCAATAATGTATCCCGTGTAAATGTACCCTTACAATGTGAACTAATATTTAAGTATATAAATATAAAACTGTTTGTGGTCAGCAGTACAACAGGCCGACACTGCACACACTCCAGAATGAATCATTGAGGGCGAGCAAAGCCGCAGGAAATCACTAACTAACATGTTTTAAATTAAAACCTCATTTCGTTTAATTTGGAATACATTTGTCTACATTTCACAATGGCTGAGTTTAATTTATTCTTTTAATTTCGTTATAAAATGTAGTACCAGTAGCGCATTCAATTACAAATTAGGACAAACAAAAGGAGCTAGCGAGCGTTAAATTCAAAACTAGTGCTCAAGTCCAGGTTCAACAAATCAAATTTCTGTTAGGGTATGTTAGGGTGTGCGCTCAGAAGGTTAGCATACTAATTTTTGAACTAGTATTTTCTGAAACTTAACTTCATGTAAAAACTTAATGTGGTACGAGTATCACTTTGGTTGTCTGAAATCACAATGCGAGTATATTTAGTTTATTCAGAGAAATGGCTATGGTCTGAATTTGTTTTACTAACCATATAAAAAATAATGCCTATTTTCCTTCTCACGGTATGTGGTAGCAACAAAGCGTAGCCGTTTTTGCTTATAAGTGTTTTTGTGTCATATTTGTTGTTTTCAGAAAAGAAAATCCCTATAATCCCACAAGAAAAACCAAAATCAAACTTCCTTGCCCATCTCAACGATGCAATTTCGATAATATCTACATACAGTTAGTTATAATATATGAGTAGTTGAGTGGTATAAGCTGTAGTAAACTCTTCTCTCATTCACTAAGCTCTCTTGCTGCAGTGTGATACGCTCCTGATACGCACAACCGACAGTCGTATTACTCGAACCCTCAACCAACAGTATCTTATAAAAATCTTAATTAACTATTGCCACGCTTGAAAGCGTTATTTCTCGTTATTAACTCGTTATTTGTTGTAAGCGCTTCAGCTTATCGCGACGTTGCTAGCAAGAGAATTAGCATGTGTTCAAATTAACAATTAGCTATTTAGCGTTTGCTTGCTTCAGTGATTTTAAGTTTTGTGTAGATACTGTTAATTTCTCGCTATCACTATCTAGGTATATAAAATAAAATGTTTAAGTAGATGGATTCTCCTGTGATAAATTACATGTAAATAATGCAGTCTATGAGCACTTAAGCCGAAGGAAATCCAATTATTTAACTGAAATATTTTTTTCAGAAATCAACGGACAATAAAATTGTAGCATCAACGCATTTTTCATGCGAAAAAAGGAAACATAAACGCCACATGTTATAACATAAATGTCTCAAATCTAAAATTATAACGGCTATAAATTGTTCGGTACATCCCTGTGCAAACAATTACAAAGTACCCGCGTTAAATAAAAAGAGGATGTGCGCATGTAATACAGAAGTAAGGATTAAAAATCGCTACAGTATAACGTTATAACGTTATTGACCAATTCGGCGTTATGGTCAATCGCGTCGGGAATGACCCGCACGGGTTAAGTAAAAAGGTTTTGTACTTACTACTACAGTCAGTTTAACCCATTTTATAATAATACCTATAATGTTCATAATGTAATTTGATAATGAAAATTACTCAGTCATTTTAAAAAGTAATTATGTTTGTACAGTAAGTTGTCAACACGATGAAACCAAATATGAAAAAAATTTATTGTAATGATATGCTCATAAAATACTTTATTTCGAAAACCTTTGATTAAGATGTGAAAAAACAGCCTTTTTGACCGAAGTAAATGGCCATCTGAGCACGGGGCGGAAATGAAATCGTAATGACTTTTCATGATTGGTTGTTTTTCTTCCATTGATTTTCGATTCCACTTTCCGGCGTACGCTTACGAACTACAGAAACAAATTCTCAGAATATATTGATTACTTTTCTGTACTCCATTTAAAAAAATGTACCGCATAGGGTGTTACATAATTAAACCATTATATTATTCATGTTCATTTATTTATTGCAACTATGTTGTGTCACATTGGATTTAAATATATGTAGGCATATCATTTTCCTTAGCATTTTATTCCCTTTTGGGCAAAGCAATATTTTCTTCAAAACTAGGCAAGTATAGTACCTAACTCAGAATTACAAAACACCTATAATTCAACTATAGTAATTTAATTTCTATCGAATCCGTCATCTTATTACAGAGCAAGGTATTGCCTCAGACCCGACGTCACACATACAACCCCTGTCTTTTTCTTTCGGGAATCAAAGTCTAGCCTAATGGGTTCAGGCCCAGTGGGTCCAGTAAAAATATGTAAATTGTCACAGCAGCGCCGCTCTCGGGCTATTCGGACTAATTGCCGCCAACACAGGTTTTATACAGCAGAATCACGCGACACCTAATGAGACTAATATTTCTGCCCTATAATTATATAATGTGTTGCCGTTATTTTCGGCCTTAGATGCGGTGTGACAATTACTGTGGGTTATTTTAATGGGAGCTGCGACGCCATTGGGAGGCCTAGAGGGTGCGTTTGATGTGTCAAGTTGTTTGTTTGTTGTTAAGAAATGTTTGAAAGATTGTAGATGTAAAGCTTTCGGTACGGAAAACGTCACGACGGCGATAATAGTTATTCTAAGTATTCTCTGAGAAATCTCAACTTTTATTCACCTATGATTCAATATCCTTAACTAGCTGTATTTCTCGAGCTTTCGCAGCTAAGTGGTGGTAACCCTACAGTGTTCGAAAAGTCCCTAACCTCTCCGGGACCCGGTGGTCGTATATTGCGGCTGTAACAGCAGACAACTCAGCCGCCACACCGAAGGTCCCCAGAATCAAAACACCATAACTTTTCGATATAATTGAACCGCCATTCGACGTGAAGTACGCGCGGAAAACTGAATAAATTCACACCGTATACGGCCAATAATGGGTGTCGTAATGTTGGTTATAAAATCTAATGCGAAACTCGCTACGGATAGGGTTGGCGCTGCATGGGGATATCGACGGTAAAGTATAATAAAAAAGAACTTAAGAATTATGAATTTGCGATTCAGTCTGGTTATAGGGTTGATCGATTTTAAGGTTAACAACACTTAAAAAATATGAACAATGACTTCAGTACGCATTTTACATATCTGCCTTACCTATTCTACCTGCAATTTGAAAAAAGATGCACACATAGTGGTTGAGTAGGCGTTGAATTTTATGAAGAAAAAAACAAATGTTTAATTTTTTTTCATTTTAGAGCTAACAAAAGATGATTAGTATGATTATTTTTTATACCTCTTTGATACCCAAACAAAGTCCCAAACTCAACTCGTTAAAAAATATCAACGAATTTTCCAACACTTTTATCGACATGTTAAAATGCAACGTCGCGTGTGACGCCTCTACACGAAGACACTATGAAGTTAGCCGCGGATCGAGATTCGGTAACAAGCTGATATATTGACGGTTTTAGTATGGTTATGGTTGAATTGTGAAGAACGGCTAGTATGATGTTGGAATTGAGGAAAGTATTACCACGTTTTGTGGTAGAGTTTTCTTTGTTACACTTTAACATAACATAAGTACCTAATATATTTGTTTTTTTTTGTTTTTTTTTAAATGTTCCATCTAGGTCCGTAAAATTTACGAAAATAAGTGGTAGACGAGAGAACAAAAATACAAGATATGTATGCAAAAAAACGTAACGTTACAATTTTATTTTATTATTATGTTTAGTATTCACACACATTGGGGAAGTTATAAACGCCGTTAAGAAACTTCTACAAGCAGGCTGAGGCTTTAACATCTAAACGTTATAATCTTTTGTTTCACTTACCTGTATAATAAAGCAAAACTGCGAGTTTTCGAGTCAATTTCGTGGAATTATCTATTACCACACGGCAGAGATTTTACCTGTAAAATTAATGGGCAAACTTTATAATGTCACTTCCTGTTACTTTTCACGTTTTGTTGTGCGACCACGGCGACTGGGATATACAGATACAGTTATAATAAAAGTTTAAATAACTTGTATATCGTATAAGTTATATTTAGTATGTTTTTAAGTTTAACTAAAGTGTAGTTAGTTTAACCGTTATCGCCGCCTTTCTGAATCGTACGCAACGGACGCATCGCATTCAGTATTGATTGAATAGAAATTTACAGAAGTGTTTCCACTTCATTTATAAAGTCCGTTTGGTCCGATACGTACGATACCAATAGGTGAACGCTTACGTTTAGTCACTGTGCGCCTAAAACCATAGTATTTCCGTGGGACATGGGCGCCAGATCTTGTTCCTTTCTGTGATCTTGTTACTTTCTGTACCTTCGTCATCGGCATCGTAAGTATAGAACCAAACGGATTGTCATAAATGTATGGAGAAACGACGACGGCAGTGCCGATGAAGTGGACGTACTTGTGTCAATTTCTATACAAAGAATACTGAATTGGACGCTTACCGTAAGTAAGGTTATATTTTCTCAATTAATGGTTGTTTTCCCTATACGCTAGTTGTTCGAAGTCCCCAGTCTCAGTGGTCTGGTCGCGTGTCCACATCCAATATCTGTCTCTCTGTCGGCGCTGGTAGCTGTTGTAGTAAATTCTGATCCTCGATATAAAACATTTGGGAACTTTATCTTGACGCGGTAATAGCGGTCATGACAGTTGCGAGTTTAATGGCTTCCAAAGTTTTCGTTGTTTATTTTTCGTTTGATTGGGTCACGACTTACGGGACACGTATAGGGTGATTTTTTGAGAAAATTATACTAACATTATAAACGCGAATGTTTATGAGCATCCATGCTTGTTTGTTAACTCTTTCACGTAAAAATGCCGTACGAATTTTCATGAAATTTCATATGCAGGAAGCTAATATATACCCTGGATTAAACCATAGACAATTTTTTAGGCAAAGCAAAGCGGGCATCTCTTGGTAGGTATATAATATGTACATATAAAATAATTAACATGTCATATAAATTAATAATTGTTTAAAAAATGGCATCGTTAAAACCGAACAATTATTTTGTTCATTTCAAGGGTTCGTTTCTCTCTCATGCTATAGTTTACAAAAGTGAACTATTTATAACTAGACAAAATATAAAAATGTACAAACTACATATCTATGTAGGTATTATCTAGTATTACTTTTCATACAGAGACAATAAACAACCAGTTAATGTTACGTAAAAAAATAATTTTAGTACTAAGTACCTACTGACTTACTATTTACAGAAAATGGTACGGAACCCTTCGATCGCGAATGAGACTCGCACTTAACCCGTTTTTTTTTATTATTTATCAGCTCGCGAGAGGTGGGCGTTAATCAATACATGTGCCGAATATGCGGGTAGTCACAGTTTTTATTCATTCGCGTTGTAAATACGCGAAAAATCTCCGCCAGTTTCGTTTAATGTTTGTTCTCGTAAATGGGCGCTGTTGGCGGTGGATTAAGGTTCCTGATGACAGTTTTTCAATAGGGAAATAAGTTACATTTACATAAGTAATATTTAACTTCGAGTGGGGTGTTATAGTTTTGTTGAGTGAATGGATGTTACCGATGGTTTTCATGTTTTACAAAATTTGTAGCGTTTATTATACTACATAAAAATGTCGATGTCTTCTGAAAATATGCTTCGTTCGTATGATGAAGCAAAATTTCGATAGGTGTTTCGATAGGCGATCCAGCTGAATTTGCTGTAAGTATGGATTTTACTAGTTTCAAAAGTTAGCGTCAGCGCTTATAAAAATGTCATACAAGTTGCGGTAAACCGCCAATCGAATTTGACAATAGGGTCCAAAATTTTCGTTATTCGTCCAATGCCAATGCAACTACCAGCAAATCAAATGCTCGAATGAACGATCGTTTGTCACTAAAATTGTCATAATAATTGAGGTTTTTTAACGTCTGGTTAGTTCTCGCTTGGCCGCAGCGCTCAATCCGCAGTGTATCTCGTTGTTATATTGCAATCCTGTGTGTCAAAGGCCCGAACTTCATATCAAATTATTAATAAAAGAACCGAGCTGAATTCGCAAAAGCCCTTTTTCATTTTCATTTCAATATGTACGTAGAGGTAATATGTAAAGTCTTTGTTACGCTTGCAACGAGTAAAATAAATACAATTTCGCCATTCGGTTGATGGTACGGGATTATTGCGAGCTAGCTTTTATAAGTGGCTTTGTCTGTGTATTTAAATGTAGTTTTGTTGGTTTTAAAAAAAAGATATAAATAAATGAAAGAAGAGAACTGTGTGTTCGTTTGTAGAAAATATGCAATTCCAGCCAATCCTTTAATTTTATTCTTCTAAAATACTTAATGGTAATTAAATGTTAGGATTTGACAGTTACCGTATCATGCTATATTCTAACAAGTACTCATGTGGTACAAAGTACCTTATACCTTAATAGTTGAATTTAAACGACGGCCGACTTCGAATTCAAAGTCTCTGTACAGCTACTATGGTATTAAATTCAATAATTCATGTCTTTGAAACATTTCCCGACAAGCGGTCAAAATGGCGACTAGACTAAGAATATAAAATAATTTTCTATACCTTTCACAATGATATACTACTCGCCTATGCATTACACATCTTAATGCGTGTACTTTAAGCAAAAACCAACCCTTTCATCTAAAGAATAAGAGTGAGAGCATTATTACGGATTTAGCAGGCTTTGTTTGGTTTGATAAATGATGAAAATAAATAGCTCCGTTGCAGTACCTGATGTTTAACAAATCATTCGTATTTACACAAAAGTTATTTGCACTCACGTGATACTATATTACTTATATTATTTAGATGTGTAGCTATCTTCACAGTGTGCCATCGTACAACGTTGTAATTTCAAAAGTAGACCAACTGAGAAATAGGTTGAATCACTCAAACTGTTATGTATAAGTATACTTTATTGAAACTTTAAAGTTAGTATATAGACAACAAAATCATTTCCGTAAGCTCTAAGATACTATTCTATTCTATTCTCTGTGGGGGTGTAAGTACCTGCACCTGGCTCTCTCGAATGGAACCGTTGTGCATATCCCCAAGGTCTAAACTGCCTTCCTAAGCTTGGACCATTTCCCACCATGCTGGTCCACTGTGCTCTAAGATACATAATAGCTAATTTCAAAACTATACGGCTTAGTTCTGCTACCGATAACGCCTGAAAAAACCTCACGTCAGCGTTTACAGTTAATTATAACGACTGAAGTATAGTACGAGTGTGGAGGCTTTCACGGAGTACACCTGAAATCGTGCTTTCAGTTTACAGTGGTATGTGTGCGGCTTATTCCTGTATTCCCTTTAACTGAGATTGTGATTGGATGAAATAAATATTTGAATTAGGGGGCGCTGTAGTTAAAATTTGCCTAAATTTTTATGTAAAGAAAAATGAAGTAAGTGTTAGGTATAATATGCGTTTTGATTTTAATGGCTTTTTTTATAAAAGTTCGTCCCATAACTGGTATTGAAGACATATCAGCTAGATTCTATTCTATTCTATTCTCTGTGGGGGTGTAGGTACCAGTACCTGGCTCTCTCGAATGGAACCTTTGTGCATAACCATTTTCCACCACGCTGGTCCACTGTGGGTTGGTGGGTCCACATAACTAGATGTGCTAAATCTAGATATGCAGGTTTCCTCACGATGTTTTCCTTCACCGTTAGACGATGGTATACATTGTACTTAAGTTAAAAGAACTCATTGGTACATGTCAGCGCCGGGATTCGAACCCGCATCTCTGGCGTGAGAACCACCGCTCTATGTAGCTATCAGCTAGATATCATAGAAACCTTTAGAATAAATAAAGCAGTGTTTCGTACGGGCCCAATAGGGCGCTATGACGACATTTTTATCTACCTTTATGTTCAATATATAGCGAAACGTTGGCCAGAGTACAGTTACATTTGTTAGTCGGTAAAGAGCTTATAAGGAAGGATTGAGCGTTTTTAATGCCTCAAAAAGGCTTTTGAGAGAAAAATCTACTTTCAAACGACCAGGTATTAAGAGGATTAAGGAAGTGAAGAAGACTGCACTTCCCAGAGTTTCTGATGACTGTAATGTGCTTGGAGTTTTTAATCACGTTTAATATTATTGGCTGCTAAAATGTCTTTTAGTAAAACTGTTTTTATTTCGAATAACAATTGTAATTATTATAAGATTAATTCATAAGTCATAAGTAATTTATTCATAATAATATTACGATTACATGTCAAACATATAAAAGAAATATATTCATAATTTTACGATTATCCAGATAGTTAACAATGCAACACCCAGGTTTAGTGTTTCAGGTTATTCGGGAACCAGGCTGGTTGAGCTGCAAATAAGCTACAATAGAAGGGATTCACTCGACACGCACAGTAACTTAACCCCCTTTAAGAATAGAATAGAATAACTGCTACAATCAATAAAATCATCTAAATGTAGATCCATCTTTATTTTTTGTTTAAATATCCCCCTGAAGGTAGCTACTGAAAAAGTAAAGTGTAGTCATAAAACGAAATAGCACTTTAACAAATCACCATTTGGCAAAACGACTGAGTTTAGTCAGTCTGCACTTCCTGACGATGACGTCATCACATTAATGGTGATGGTACTCGTGCCCATGAAACATTCAAGTAAATGATTCACTTACAAGTATTAACGTAATAATATTATTTACTACATAGGTACTTATTAATAATATAATACCATTTGTTTTAAATCGAATTAGTATGTCAATTCTCAAGAAATCGTTTTCTTATTATCGTGTCAGTGACGAACACTAATTAAGAACTGTGCAGCGATCACAGGATTCGATACTATTTTCGAATCTACACAAACATACCTATGGAAAAAAGAAATGTGACTTTTGGAACTGACAAATTTCACTTACTCTTTTTCCATATTTGTGTAGTTTCGAAAATAGAATCGAATCCTGTGATAGTGACTCTGCATTACATCTTTTCATTTTTTCATTTTTCATCTGTCATAACTGACATAATATGTATGGATCTGACAGATGTTTTAGCTGCAGTAATGCTTCTTCAGTTGTCTGTCCAGTGTGCCTCATGCAGCCTGTTAGTATTTATTAAAGCAGGTTACTTAACAAGCCAATTCAATGCGGCACAAAGTAAGGTGCATTTTCCATTTTCGCCAATCAAAATAAAGTTTTAACCCTTAACCGGCGAAGCGGCATCAACTGCGTCGAACTAACCCCGTCACTTAGGGACTTTTTGCTGCTACTCCATTGAATGGCTGGCCGGTGAATAGTCCATACTCCATATAAAGCACGACCATTACCGCTCGCCGGCTATGCAAATGTCCAGCTTTTTCAACCTTTTTCTACGCCATTGTACGTATATGTGTGACTGTGTCTTTAATGTGTGTTTGAAAAGGAATGTTTTTTACAACTTTTTCCAAGTGCGGTTTTACTGGTTTTACTGCGCGGTGGCTCGGCCGCGATTTTGTTTTGTTTCCGACGCCGTTTTAGGGTTGACATCGGGTTTGAGAGACAAAGTGACGCTTTGTGATTCAAGCTGTCTAAGTATGGCCCAGTTTCTCACATGCATTCCCTAATTAATACACTCACGGGCAATGAAAAGGTTCCCCTGAGAAAAGCACCAAATTACTCCTAAACGGAAAAGGCTAGCTCAATAACGCCTTCTGCAACATTGAAGTACATTTAACAGAGCCTCAGGATATTACCAACTAAAAAAGGTAATATTTTGTTCCAAATAAAAATAAAATTAAAAATCCAAAAAATAAATTAAATCATTTAAAAAATTAGGGTTGTTTGGAATCGGAATTTTGTTAGTGGAACTTTTTCATTGCCCGGGAGTGTATTATAAACTCTGCTCAAGCACTAAACGATTATTGGATTGTGATTTGGCGTGACACATAAAATTCGACCTCTTGTCCGACACATTCAAAATGCTTTTCTTTCGCGCTTGTTACGAAATAATTGTTAAGTTTGATGATGAATGTAGAAAAGGAATGTTTTTGAAGAAAACAGATGTATGTAGGTAATAAGAACATAAAATAAATAATGACTTTTTCAAAGTTTTATTCGCAAATAGATACGGATCTTCTTTGTGACCATTAATTTACGTTTATATACTTACTAACTCAATCAATAATCTATTATATTATTGATGCTGGATATCATCGAATACTAAGAACATTAATTAATTTAGTATATCCTCTGCTAAGCTGGTGTTAGCTTACCCGCTATCCTGAAATTCAGTTAGGGCCTCAGCGGTGCCTATTACACCATTAGGACATAATCTGATAACCCCTAGCCAACGCATATGTTTATGTATTCTACTATTTACTAGTAAGTAGGTATGTCTGGCGCTCCTTATGAGTGACCAAAAGTCTAGGGTTCAATTTTATAATTATTTCCGCGAACTTCGCTTCGCCTTAAAAAGTTTTCCCGTGATAATTCCGGGATAAAAAACCGCCTATGTTCTTTTCAGGGTCTAGACCATATATATACCAAATTTCATTTAAATCCGTTCAGTAGTTTTTGCGTGAAAGAGTAACAGACAGACGGACATACACAGTTACTTTCGCATTTATAATATTAGTTAGGATAGGATTAGGATTTATGTATTAGTTCTTTTTCTCAGGAAACGGATCACTATCTCATTGCAACAATGCATCTTTATCTAACCCGCAAGGACCACCACCACCTCAAGGGGTAAGTGTTTATGCAAAAACTTTTTTACTAAGTACCCTAAAATTTTAATGTAGAGTTACATACTCTACCTATGAAACACCGAATTGCATAGTGAGTACATACAAACAGCCCTTCCACATACACAGGAGCTTAAACAACACTCATCATTTCACACAAACATAATGTTGCCAGTGCTATAGCTCCTATAGCTACAGAAATACAAGTGGTTTTAGCCCGACCGCTGCGGTTACATAAAGCTCGATGCACACAGAGAACATTTGACCGAACATAAAGCCTCTCACAGTGCCCTTTGAAACGATATACCGAATATTGTAAACCCACCCTTGTGTTGCAAAGCCTGGCGGACACACGGGACTACGTTTTACTGAATTTGCATTGTACTTACCTATTAAGGCTTCAAAATTTTCTTAAAGCATAAATGATGCAGCAGTGGGATTGTTGATATTTTACAATACCAATGAATGTTATAATTTTTTTATCCCTGAACATTTGTTGGTCATGCGACTCTTTGGGCCAGGCCACAACACTGCGTTGCGACGTCGCATCGCCAAAATCTGCGATTGTTTTATAAGTTTTCCCGTACAAATGCTTGATTTACTGTCGCAGATTTTTGCGATGCGACGTCGCAACGCAGTGGTTGTGGCCTGGCCCTTTCTTATAAAAAGCATATAAACGACGAAAAGGAGGGATGTAATAAGTTTAACGTGTCTGTGGTAGTCCCAAACAGCTGAACCGAATTTCGATTTGTTTTTTGTGGTCATAGACTGATAATTATTGTTACCCCGAGTGTTGGTAGCCAAATTTTATTAAAATCGACTTAGCCGTTCAAAGGCTATGCGAGATTTAGTATTGAGTGTCGCGCTCGCGGGTTGTTAACGTTAAGAAAGAAGAAAGAAAGATTTTTTTTTAATTGCCAAACACAATACTTAATCCTAATTATTTTACGTTGGTTAGGTTATTAAAGCCTGTTTAAAATTATGAATCTATGAGGTTATTTCTGCCGTGGAAGCCACATACCCATCCCCGGCAGTCGCACTCCATATCGCACCGTTCATTGAAATTTGAAATACATATTTCGCACGAATCGCCCCCGGCCATCGGGAAATGGGAACTATTCGAATATTCCTGTGTGAATTTTTAAACGCTTTTTTTGTACGTTCCGTGTACGTTTCGGTCCGTTACGATGCGTACATTTGCGAGATAAAAGCGTGGTGTGAGGGTAAATTGTTTTATAGCGGATGTCCACATGCGTTTAAGTTTTTTTTTTGGTAATGTGAATGGATTAATATAAATAATTTAAATGGTGAAATCTTTTCAAGATGCACCAGAAAAACCTAACCTACCTAAAAAAAAAAAACACACATAAGTAGAACAAATAAGTACAAAGTCTAAAAAAAATTGAAAAGAAATTAATTTTGCAAACAAGTACAAAGAAAAAGTTAAAACAAATAAGTACAAAGTCTAAAAAACATTGAAAAGAAATTAATTTTGCTGATTTATCTGCATTCGGAGGCAGTACTGAGGAACTTTGTCCCTTAAAAAATCTATACGTAGACTTTATTTGCCGTATAAGTAGCGGTAAACTGTTCCACAAGCGACTTAAGTACAAGTATTTTATACATTCTTGTAAGGAAACTAATTCAGTGCTGTAGGTCAAAATGCAATTTCACTCCTATAAAACTCTTTCCCGAGTAACTACGAACAACTAATTATAAAATTTCCACCGTCTTTTTCGCCGGCGAGGGAGTTTCAGAGAAACAGTTGAGGAGTTACACGAAATGCTACTTAGGTTTAAGTTTGAAAGTTGCAATGAATAACTTAGTAAGAAGGTGGGTCTGCCCTTGGCTCCGATTCACTGTTGGTTTGACACGACATAGAAGAAGTATCCTCGCAGATAGGACAGTACTTACTCAATGGTAGATATATAAGAAAAAAAAAACAATATTTGCGAAAATAAATGTTTTCATTGCAATTTCCCATAGGTCTAAGTTATTCTTTAGTCTGGTTAGTCTTTTGAATAAGTGAAAGTAGTAAAAAATTTTATTATTTTGGTTTTTTTTCACGTATACCAATGATAAACACTTGATAAAAGCTACCTTCAGCGAGGTCTCGGTGTATGTAGACTGGTAGAGGGTATCTCAATTTGACCATTATGTCAAATTCAAATGTGCACTAAAGTGGAATGTCTACCTACAATCTTATATCAATTAAGTATACCTACTTATTCAAGAATTGCAAGCTGTATCTGCAGAAAATAGTCACAAGTCCACTGAATGTTTTACTCAATGGTAGATATAAGAAAAAAAAATTTTGAAATTAAATAATAAGTCATACGTCGTTCAGTTTCTAGACGAAATAATTAAAATGAATAATAATCTACAACACTGTTTACAGTAGAGGTACTGTTATCAAGCACAGTAGATAATGTAAGAAGGGTTGACGTAATTATTAAAATACGTGTAACTTTAATACGGATCTGAGGAACGTGACAAAATCAAGTTTTCTTCGACCAGGTGTTGGTGATAAATGCTATCAAATACGCACGAGGACTTAAAACGAGTATTGTTATAATTTTTATTATAACAAATATACTTCACGTCAAGCTGCAGACATACGATATTGGTCCTAACTTAATGGCAATGACAAAATAATTAATTCATTAGCCATTTGAACTCTTATTAACAATTCTCAAATCCTCATGTTTAAATACTTGCTATAGTTGAACTACTATCGGAATCAATAGTGGATGATGAGAACTAACGAAAACGGATTGAATCTACTAAAGTTACAAGTATCCGGCTCATTTGTATGCCACTTATTTCATCATCAGCCAATAATCCTCCACTGCTGGACACAGGCCTCTCCCAAGGAGCGCCAAAATACTCGGTACTCGGCCTTCCTAATCCAACCATACCGGCTACCCGCCTAAGGTCGTCAGTCCAGCCTTATTTAGTCCTTATAATTATTAACAACAACAATAAAATAAGTATTTTTTTTTATATACCTACTTACTAATTTTATCGAGTAGAACATAATCACTACTATAAAATCATCAAACTATTCTATGTCATATAGAACAGCACGAGATTATTCGTAAACAGAACGGCAGTTTGTAGGTACTTAAGTACTATATATTTACATGTTTCTTGTCGCCACTTAAACAGTGCAGCTGGATATAAAATAATTATGTTTAATATTTTATTATGCATTATGTATTCGATTTAGGTAGGTACTGTTATTAATTAGAATAACTTTTAATTTATTATTGCAAAATGTGCAAGGTATTCCTACTCTGATGTCTCTGAATCTGATGAAAAAAATACACAAAACCTGCCAGTGACATGCGATGCTTTTAACTTAACCTTTTCATTGCTCGTGATTACCTACATTATGTAGTAGTTGCATGAAGCATAGTTGAATGAAATGTGTCTCATAATACCTAACATAACAACGTGGGTGATGACATCTATTGGATTGACTCTAATATTATAAGAAAACCACTTTGTCCTATATAAAAGCGTTATAATATAAAGTGTTAAAACTTTGATCAAAATAATCTGGAGCCGCACTCGCGGCACGTTTTAAAAACACAAATAAAATGCACAACAACAATTATTTTTGTTGTATTTCAAACTTGGCTAGACTGGATCGTGACCCCACAATAGCCAATAAATCCCTGCTCTCCGCTAGAACCTTATAGCAACCCGATAAGTGTTATTATGCCTTGAGAAAGCGCAAACAATAAGATGGTAAAATAAAGGACCTGACTCGAATGCCGAGGACCAACATGGTGGTTAAATATTTTTAAGAAATTGTTTTTCAGACGGTAATCGATGATTGATACTTTGGTATGCGAAAGATGTAAACTGATTTTGTCGTTTAGTCACAATTTTTAACACGTTAAGGCTTATTTAGGTGAAATTTTACTTTTTTGTATTTTGCAAAACCTGGCAGCCCATAGATCGACACACACAGCTATGTTTATTATTCACTTTCAGAAAAGACAAAAATAATACATGTTTATATGTTTATTTTTTTATTTGACTCTTTATTGTACAAATATTTCTAATAAAAGTACAAAGGGTGGATAATGCTTATGCATTTGTTATGTAGGCACACCGTGACACATTCACACATTATTTCTAATTCGTAATTTATGAGAACAATAATACGTCTTTCATTTTATGAACCTTAAATTTTTTAATTTCACCCTTCACAAAGTGAGTCCTACATGGTCACAAAATCCTTGTTCATGTGAAAACTAAAATCTCAAAAATTCGTCTGTATAATTTAAATTTTACGATTTGAACAACAAAAGTCATTCTCGCGCTTAAATATTGCACATTCTTCCTCAGGTCGTAAGAAGGAATTATTTGGGATAATTTACGGTTTTTTGGCATTTATCGCCGTATGTCAACTGTTGTCTGTCGATTCGCTTTTATGACGGTTCTTTGTGATTCATCTTTGACAGCCAAAGAATTGTTAGGGGTACCGTTCGTACAATGATCAGCTGGGCCTCTGGATGGTCTTGAAATAAACCTATATTTACGGTTTTAGCCCCGGTCCAAAAAATATAGGATTTGCAAATATAACTTGAGTAACCTTTGTTTATGGAGATGGCGGGTGACCGTTTGGGGTGGCGATCGTTAGGAGAGGCCTATGTCCAACAGTGGACTATGGAAGGCTGAGAGAGATAGAGAGAGAGAGAGAGAGAACCTTTGTTTATTAGTAGGAACGTAGTTCTGAAATAGAAGTACTTAGTACTTACAGATTTCTAAAAACACAGCTCGATTTCATCAAAATCATAAGTAATTTTCTTTATTGCCAGTGCAATCTATCTTATTTACCCCATTTTTTACACAAAACATACAAAAAAAGGCAACGCTAACTAAGCTTTAACAACTTGACTTTTATAAATAGATGAAAAAATATGTACCTAGAGGCCATTCATAGGTATCATAATCAGAATATATTTAAATAATTTCATTGAAGAAAAGTAATTTTGTCACTTCCATTTTATTTTTATTCTTTGCCTCGTCAAAGTCCGGAATTAAACCATGTCTTTGCAAATTATTTACAATGTCAGTGTGTTAATATTAATTTTACGATACATGTATGTGTCAAAAAAAGTCTTATTTATTTGTTTTTGTCTGTAGTTCGCATGGCACGGACAATTTTTCATCATTTGACTCCGCCTATCACCTTACTTGGATCAGAGAATGGTGCAAGCAATAAATTGTAACCACATTCATGATCTTTATGGTTTTGGCCATAAGACGCCAATAATGAAAGGTAATCCTTTTATATGGCTTATTACATTAATTTTATTGAATTATCTTTTGAAGGTATTAAAAAAACAAGGGCACGTTTAGAATCAACTGTGGGTACTATGAAACATAAAAACATCCAAAAGCGTATTATCAGTGGTGGTGAAATCAGATAGGTACAAGTCTCTTTCTACCTTCATTCGTGGGTTCAAATAAATGCAAAATGTTGTGATAAAAGTTAGCTGTTCAACTAGATTTGTACCTATCCTAATTGCAATGTATTAGTTACTATGACACTGCAACTCAAACACCAACATTCCAAGACTACATTCCCATCCCATTCCCAAAATAATTAAATATTTTTTAAAGATGCATAAAATTTGTCCAACATTTTTTACTTAACAATGGAGACTAATTGTCAGAATCCAGCACACAACATTACGTGCAAAGGCCGAACCGGGACAAAAATCTCTAAAAATACACGAATCATGCAAATTTTTGCATTTTCCCTCCGGCCATTACTTAAAATTCCATAAAAATTATAACATTTAGAGTTATTTGTTATGAAAGCCCCATAATTTGGCTTTGTGGCGCGTTTTCCGTGTTGTAAAATATTTCCAATTCAAGGGGATTCCTTTGTACACGCAAATTGATGATCGTTTGTGTTTTTTTTCTTTTTTGCCGCTGAATGAGTGTCGTTACTGCTGATTTGACTGTTTTACAGTATTGTGTCGATTTATTTTCGCACTTTTTCGCATTTACAGAATTTCTGCTTTGTGAAAGACTATTTGATCATGCGGTCATGTTCTTTGCAACTGTTAAGGAATATTAATTTAACAGATACACATAATTATTATCATGGTATCCTGACAACCACAACGCTCACTTCAGTAAGTGCGTGCATCTAATATGTACCATGTTGTTCCGACTTACAGTGGACAACACTGCCAACTTCTGGTTCAAATGTAGCTCTTATGACACGCGGATTAAGAGCGTTATGAAGTCTGAAGAGTGAGTCTAGCCAAGTCCCCTACATGGTACGAGCTAGTGAGTAAATACGAACAAACACTCGTTTTGTTTATTATTATTGCTCCTTGTGGAGAGCCGGGTGCCACCGTGTAGCGTTAGGAATGTTAAGACTCGACATGAAAATAAATAGAGGACATTAATTATTTGTGGTGATAATAATTGATGCAATTTACACAGAATGCGGAGGTGTGAAGTAGCAACCAAAACAATTAAGATTAGATTTTTAATTGAAATGGAATATAATTTAACAAATACCACAGTTTACGGAATACAGCAGTAACATTAATTTCCCCGTAAATAAAACAAATTCTACATATTTTAATTTTGTTTGTAGAAAAGGTACTTATTGGTTTCATGGAAACTCCATTTCCAGAGAAAAAAGCTTGAATTTAAATCGAGGTTTCCGATGCTTTAGTACCTAAGTACTTAGTTACCACAAGCTGCTACATTTATATAAAAGATTAACTAACTGTATTAAAAAAATAAGCACTGAAAGAAATAGATCGCATCCAGTGGCGTGCTTTGGGAGAGGCCTACGTCCAGCAGTGGACTGTTATAGGCTGATGATGATGATGCTGATGATTGTGATGATAATGATAAGTACTGAAAGGTGATAGAAGCGCCTGAAGGGTAACTCTCAAAACAAAAGAATAATAGTCACGCAATCAGCACACTTACTACAACGAGATAGAGCCATCGTGGTTAGCGCAGCGCTCCGAAGTTTAGGAACTTTCATACTATTTTCACATATTAACAGTTATAACCTGTCAAAATCATATGATATTAATTCTAGTCATCGGTAGTTAGAGTAATTGAATGAGCCAGTTAGAGAGTGACCCTCTTGGTGTCAGTTCAACAGGTTCAACTCCTCCTCCGAGTAGCTGATAAGAAGAAAAAACAAAAACAAAAAAAAGTGCCGTGTCTAATCATTCCCAAGCCGGGCCGAGTGCGTATTACGAACATCGCACGCACATGCCTACATGATAACGCTCGCTGCTAGTTTAATATTGTTACTTTACAGATATCACCAGTCGACAGCGACGGTGCGGCTCTACTCGACAGAAAACCAAAACATCTTCATAGGCTTTTGCGAGATATTAGTCAGTGTTTTGTTATAGTTCTAATAAGCTAACTTCGTTTAGAAATTCAAATGGTTTTTAATCATAATGCATAATAGTTCAATAGATTGTTAATGAATGGGGCTAAATTAACTTCTCTAGAGAGGTGGCACTGTATAACCCAAACAGTCAAACATGAAACCGACGACCTCCGGGTAGGCCGAGTAGGTATAGTGGCTGGGGGAGGAAGGCCAAGGACAGAATGCTATCCCGTTTCTTAGCAAAGTAAAATGTCCAGCAGAAGACGAATAAAAGCTGATCATTATAAATAGCCCAAATTAGCTGTACTTAAAATATAATGCCAACAGTGTGCCTTATCATTTTTTTTCAAAAGTACTTATACCTGAATGGATTAAAAAATAATTTTACAAACTGAATCAAAGTATGGTACCTATTTATGTAAGTTTTTACTTTCATGAAAGGTGAAAAGGGAATTATAGAAACATGTTGAGAAGGGCGCGGCGCGGCGTCTTACGTTCACACGTGCTGGGGACGATAAAGTGGGCTTGTTTATAGCGAGTTTTGTCAGAAAGCAGAATTGTCTCTGTTATTAACTGAAATAATTGTTATTTACACAACTTAGAATAAGCCACTAGAAACGATGCGCTACTTCAACTTCAACCTACATTCGTGTTTGAGAATGCCGAGTTTAACCACCGACTAAAAAAGTGAGGAAGTTATACTATACCTTAATGTGTGTAATGGTGTGACAGTCTCTAAGGTATGTAGGTTTTCAAATAGCAGATATTTGTGCTGGTTTAAACATTTTGTACGAGTTAGAATCTTAAGAGACAATCACACGCTACGCTACTACAGACAGATACACACAGACACGTTAAACTTATAACACCCCTCTTATCCATCAGGAGTTAAAAACAAAATCTGCTATGTCAGAATCAGGATCCACATCCCAGAGCAGTCTACCCATAGACCTACTACCTCTAGACTGGCAATCGCCGTGTGCACTATTCTCTTTCTCACTCAAACCATAGATGTTGCCGACAAAAAAATTAAACCTAAATATGGGGAAATTTAACTTATCATAATAACAAAAACAAAACTTGACTATATCGTCGGTTGATAGGAAAAAGACACTAAAGGCTAATTTTTCAATAGCCAGATAAAAGTTTTGCTGGGAAATAATTTTGATGCTGTTGCGTCTCAATGTTTCTCAATGTTTGTATTAGGGGCCGTCCATTAATCACGTGAGGCTCAAAGGGGGGGGGGAGGGGGTACTGAAAACCTCACGAAACATCACGAGGGAGAGGGGGGGTTCTCGTTAGACATCACGTGTATTAATTTTTTGTCAAAAATTAGGTATTTCTGAACCAATATTTTGGACGGCGCAAAAATTTTAACAATTTGTAGTATAACCTATATTTTTTCTAGTCAAAAATTGCCTTTACATAGACTTCCAAAAAAATACACGTGATCCAGGGGGGGGAGGGGGGGTTGGTCCCAAACCTCACCAAATATCACCAGGGGGGAGGGGGGGGGTCAAAAAATGAGAAAAACGACCTCACGTGATTAATGGACGGCCCCTTACCCAGATAACATTTATCTGAATATTGAAAAATCAGCCTTAGTGAGTTTTTCCTGTCAACCGACGATATAAGAAAAAAAACTTTATTCATACTTATTTGATTTCAATATAATTATTTAATATACACAAACTGAGTGGATTGTATGATTCATTGTCTTCGTCCAATCGAAACAATCCTCTTCAAAATGTGCCAAGTGAACACAATTTTTGTATGTTTCTGGTGCACAATTTTTGGTTCCCAATTTGTGCGACCGGTAATGTCTATCCATTTTCTTGATATATTTTTTTCTGTCGGAAACCTATGAAGCAGAGATAAATGGATGAGCATGAGCATTATAATCGTGGGCCAAATATACTGTGATGGGGTTTTTTTTAAAGGAAACACGTATTTCGTATCAATACAATAAACTTTATATTATACAGAAGAAATCACACATAGAAGAAAAAAACGAAACGAACGTTTCCTCACAATGAGAGGCACCTCATTTGAAACAGGAGAATGACTTCTACAAAATACAATCTTCACAAAAACCGAATTCGTGCGCCCCATTTGTAAACCCAACCCGAGTCCGTTACAATTTCTAGTATTTTCTTTGCATACTATAATATTTGTGGGTAAAATAAATTTTCAATAACTTGCAACACCATGTGATTTGTTATGATATGGTACCTCGTAATTTTTACTTAAAACTGATACTAAACTAAAAGACCTTACAGTATTAAAATTAGTATCGTTTTATATTAAAATCGAGCCAATAGATAGTACTATGATGAATGTAAGCTTGTTAAACTTGATAGTATCTACTTACAAGTGAAAATATATCTCATCCATCATTCCATCGTGTTTTCGTTCAATATGATCTATACAACCGAACAAAATCCACCCACCCATGTCACACACTCGTTAAGTGATGATAATAGTCTAATAAACTTAATAAACATCCAAAAATCACTAGCAAATCAAAAATAAATAGCATTTAGAAAATTTTGTTGTAACTGTCAGCCTTTGTTTGGCACAGATTTTTCATTTGTTTCATTGTTTGGAACAGAGAACTGACGTAAACAGGCGCCACAGCAAAAAGGACAAAAAACTTTTACAGCTTAACGTTTCTTTCTTACGCTTAATGTAGCTAAGCGTCTCTTTTTCGCAATGTCAGAACTGTCACGATTATACCCCTGTGAGTCTACCTCTTGTATATCCGTTCGTCTGGATGACATAGTTACTCGCCGTACCCATGAATACCGAATCAAAGTGACACCTCTGTGCCATCCATTTGTCCATCAAGTGCCGCCCTTGACTATCCAGAATTGCCAGAATGCTGTATCTACATGTAACATACCATTTACATCGAACGAACACAGAGCAGTCATTCAAATTTGGAAATATAACCTTTAGGCATTGTAACAAGGTTCTATCTCCAACGTTGATATGCTCATGTTCTAGCACTACAATATTCGTTTGATTTAAATGGGCCTTAACACAGACGTGTACATTTCAGTATAGTTCAAATTCAAAATTCTTTATTTGTATAACATAGGTAGGTAGGTATTGATTACATAGTTTTTTACAGTGTTTCTCTATGTTATGTCGTAAGACGTACAATTTTTGCAATTTTTCAATGCATCTACACAAAAATATAAAATAAAATATTTTTTTTTTTTATAGTTGTATTTACACCTGGCATTGGCTGGACTATGTCTGAAAACTAGAATGAGTGGCAACCCTATGTCTGGGTCATAGGGTTGCGACTAGCTGTTGTATCTTATTTTATTCTTTTTCAATTTTATTTCAAAGGGAATCTTTGTAATTTTCTTTACCAATTTCTACGTTACCTTCTAAAGCAAGTATTCGTAGGTATTACCTTTATTGTAAGTCATTATTGACTCGATTTAAAGAATTACCTAGCAGTTAACTGTCCATCATGGCAGCCATACACATACTGTCAGTTCCACACCGGAGAACGTCAAGTAAAGCTAAACATGAGTGTGAAATGCTGCGTTACGATTGGTTGAATCGTCTCTGAGGACATAAATTCACGCTTAGGTAGATTAACTCAAGTGAGAAACAGTATGTATAGAATTACCCCCTTATTCTTAAAAAAGTTTGTTCTTTGACAGAGAGTGACAAAACAGTTCAAACGCTAAAGTGTCCACCATAGAGTCTAAGAGTGTTTACATAGAGAGACTGGGTTCCCTGTATCTACCCGTACCGGTAACCTGCTGTTCATCTTTCTGCGAGTGCGCTAGAAAATTTCCCGGTTTTAAATGTCTCAGTGAGCGCTACCTAATCAAGTTACCGGTACGGGTAGATACAGGGAACCCGATTCTTTATGTAAACACCCTAACACGTACGACGCGACGATTCCTATAAATCTTGATCATTTTTAGTGGCACAGTTAGAGCAGATCGCCTCTACTCACAAATGGCCTCTTCATTCGTGACTTTTTTATGGGTGTTCTTTAACGGTGTTAGGAATAATGGCAGGTTTACTGCTACGTGGTTTTTGAAGATATTCATATTACGTTCATCATTTAGTGGACGATGAGGATTTTTTTAGGATTAGCGTACGCAAGTTTGTATGGAGTTAAAAAGTTAAGGCAGGTAATATTTTTTTTTTATTTTTTTTTATTTATAATCATTGCAGTGATACATAGGGTACAGAAGAATTCCCACAAAACCAATATTTGGTTTGACTGTGGCTAAACGGTGACAGGTAATAAACATAATATTTCTCTAATAAGTAGGTATATACAGGGTGTGAATGACATGCTCCCGAAAACTGAAACCAAAAAATTATTTTATTTATTACTTGGGGAAAAATTTTTTTCGGGAGCATGTCATGTACATCCTGTAGATAGGAATGAATTTATAAACAGAACATAAATGTGGTCTAATTTCAAAATTATTTACACAATTTTTTTTTTATTTATTTAGACGACCGAATGGCGTAGTGGTTAGTGACCCTGACTACTGAGCCGATGGTCCCGGGTTCGATTCCCGGCTGGGGCAGATATTTGTTTAAACACATATATTTGTTCTCGGGTCTTGGATGTGCCCGTTAAATGGCAATAGGCCCGCCCCCTATTACATTGGGACTAACAGAACACTCTGGTGAAAAGTGGGTGCAGCAATGCACCTCTGCCTACCCCGCAAGGGAGTACATTAGTACAAGGCGTGAGTGCGTGTGTGTATTTACACTATAACCACTACTTTTGCGCCCTGTACACTTCTTTTTATCCCGGAATTAAAACGGGAAAAGCGATAAAAAGCTCAGTCAATATACTTACTTATTTCCAATCTCCACTATAGAGCAAAAGGCCGAAGTGAAGCGCCGCCACTCTGTCAGCTCAGAAACATACGCCCAAAACATCGTAGATGTCTCAATTAATATAGTCATGATATAAATAAGAAATAAGTTTCATAAATCTAAAAGTAATAGCAAACAGTGTCGATATAGTACAGGTAATCATCATCATCATCACGACCCATCACGTCCCCACTGCTGGGGCACGGGTCTCCATCCAATGAAGGAAGGGTTTAGGCCTAGTCCACCACGCTGGCCAAGTGCGGGTTGGTGGACCCCAACACAAGCAAGCTTGTGCTGAGAGAGTTGTCGGGTAAGTGGGCAACCCGACTGTCAGATGTTTTCAAACCGCCCGAAGGCCTCTGACTAGGCTTAACGACTGCTGCCGAAGCAGCAACGGCTTAACGTGCCGTCCGAAGTACAGGTAATACTAAGTACTAACAATGATTCTACTATTCCACCCTTTGACACATTCGCGCCATGTCCGGGACTGATTTAATGGAAAAGGGTCGCCTGAAAAAGGTTACTCTTTGTTAATTTAAATCGCATGTATTATGTACTCGTATTGGCGTGCTTTTTACCCATAGTTGTGACCGGATAAACCGTTACAAAGTATAAAAAAAACAAGTTTTATGGGTATTTAAAACAAAATTTGACACATTTGACAGCCAACTGACAGCGATTAGCGTATTTCTTTATACCAAGTTATTCTTGTATATGTTGTAGTATGCTAAATATAATAACATAGTAGGTAGGTAGGTACCAATTTATATTATTTAGAATCTGCATTTAAAGAATCTAGACATAATTTTCATTCTGTAGTAACCGAAGTATTTTAACTATGTTTAAATTACACCTTGTATATTCAAACCATGGGTCAACCATATCTACATCTGTTCAACATTCTTTACAAGGAATTGTACCCGTACTCTAACCATGAGATTTAAATAAACATACCTTTTTCATAAGATGAAATAAGTACAAAGTTGCATTTCATACTTCTTAAAAAAATTCAGCGAATTAATAAACATGAATGCTATAATATTTCCTTATTTTCATTTAGGCACAGATGCAAACTGTAATATTTTATTATGTAAAATAAACTTTTTGTGGAGGAGGCGTATTACCTATTATATATTTTATGCTTTATATTCTAAGTCGGCCAAACTGATTACTCAAATTGAAAAAAAATAATTGACAGCGGAGTAAAATGCCATTGGAGCTACCTCATAGTAGGCCTCCAAGATGTACCAAAGGTTCTCCTCTATTTCATTTTTTTTGTGATCAAAGAAGACACGACTATGTAGAAATAACCTTTTGATAAGAATCTTAGTATAACAGTGGTAATATACAGGTCGTGATAAGAATATATGTAGGTGTTTAGAATGTAGCGGACATTTGTGATAGTCACGCGTGTGTTGAGACGTCTTGATAATATTTGTCTTTTTTTTTCACCGAAAAAGTAGAATAGGTATTATAAGATTGCTTGAATATTGTATTGTACAATTTATTATGATTATATTTTACAATGTCACATCTGTTACGAAATTAATTGAACAAATGTTGAGTATAAAATGTTAAAATAATAGTATAAAATGTATGAGGAAAAAGTGTTTAAAATATACTCCGTTTCAAGATAGGCAGAAGTGCACTCGTAAAAAAAATTGCACTTATTTAAAATGTCGTCACGAACGAACCAACTATATTTTTAATCGATATTGTATAAAATATATACCCATGGTTTCTATCTATTCATCAAATTATCAGATATAATCTAATAGTAGTGTAGTGGCTCAATATGGCCGATTACCGACAGCCTCTCAAAAGTCGAAAAACATGATTGTAACGCTATTATTGGATCCACATCCTATACTTTTTAAAATATAGCATGAGCTCAGTTACACCTGACAAATCCATACATTTTATTTATTCGTTTGTTTTACGGTAAAACCAATATAAGTGAAAATCAATAAAGTATCTATGTATAATTCTATCGATCGGCTATTGTTTTTGTAGTTCGACAATCGTTGGAAAACTATCGTATTTTCGACAACACTATGTTGTAGAACTTATAGACGACAAGCCACGCCCATGGCCGCGTCTCGACTGTGCTGTAATTGCTCTGATTAACAATATACGAACAAGATGGTTTGTTACATACAATAAAAGCAAGCTTTTGTTTATGTAAAAAAACCGTTTTAAGTTCATCATAATGACAACCAATGAGTAAAGTCACAAATCCTCTAACTTGTTCAAAAAAAAAGCTCAGTGCTAGATGTGGGGTGTTATTATTGTCGTGACGTTTCTTTTGCACTGGCACTCCATCTAGTTCGTATAAAATATCGTTGTGTAATTGTAAGCATCCCATTTGTAGTTAAGATCTGATATCAAATTATTAAGTCATTAAAGAGACTTAAAGGTCACTGACGTTATCTATCTAAACTATCTTAGAGAGGAGAGTGCGTTATTGTTATCATTAATGTTTCTTAAAAAGAACAGAATGTTAGGGAGAAGTGGCATAATCGCTGCCTGTTTCATATCTTTTATTTTATAAACACATGTGTCTTACTGTCCCACAGCTGGGCAAAGGATTATCTGGGTATTCCACCTATTCCATGTTCTCCTCATTCCAGTTCCTAATAAATACGTCCAGGTCATCCTGCCATCTTCTTCTGGATCTGAACTTTGGTTTCACACCTCCAAACATTCATTTAAGTAGAACTTAATTAGGTATTCAATGAAAATATACACATTTTAGTAGCCTCACTAAATCTTTATTACCTATGTACATTGTAAAACATAAACACAAAAAAATATATGGGAAAGCTTGTGGCACATCTACCATTTCTGTGCTCAATTTAAAAGATATCAATCATGAACTTAATTAATAAGATAATGCGCATCTTTTAAAGTATCCAAGCATCAAGGTTTACGTCGATCATCTACAGCTGTAATGAAATATCTAACGAGGCTCCAAGTAAGATTAACTTTGAAAGAGCATTATGGCCAATTCTATTCTGTTCTCTGTAGGGGTGAAAGTACCTGCACCTGGCTCTCTCGAATGGAACCTTTGTGCATATCCCCAATGTCTAAACGGCCTTCCTAAACTTGGACCATTTCCCGCCACGCTGGTCCACTGCGGGTTGGGTTCACATATTTATCTAGATTTTATACGAAATTTTTGTACATTGCGATGGTATTCTCAAACTCATGGGTATATCTCTGCGCCAGTATTCGAACCCGCATCTCTAGCGTGAAAAGCGGGCGCTTACCCGACTGAGCTACCACCGCTCGATGCATTGTGGTCATGACTGTAATCTCCGAAGGGGTAGTCAGAGGTGACTCGCAGTTATACACTGCCGGGAGCCGTACCGCTGTTTTTTTTATTATAATTGAACTAATAATAAAACTATTGAATCGTATTGTATGAGCAGAACACTTGAGCTTATCACGCGTGCGGAGCAATCCCGCGTGCGTAATAGAATCCACACGCTAATAAAAAACACCCTATCAAGGTTCACTTTGGTTTTGTTTACGGCTAACTTTTTTTAATGTTTTTTTCATAAGCTTTGTTTTCAGTTACGAACGCATCTATAAGTCAAGGTGGGAGTGGCATAATCCCGCTTCATAATATTGGGCAGATTTATGTGGGCCGGTCGTAGGGCGCCCATAGATATCTTATTTTAGACCGCGCTCTCAGCGAAACAGCGGCCGAGGCCGATGGGCCAACGCAGGTACGGATAGCAAAAAAGGCTTTGAAAAAGGTTCTTCTTCTTAAATTTAAGAGCCTTGCTCTTGTCGGTGTTGTTTCCGCCACTGAGGTCTGTCATAAGCCAGTTCTTTCAATTGAAAAAGGTTACATTTTAATGTGCCGAAACGTGGTATATAACTTTAGGCCTCTTGAATAGGCTCGGAGTCACCCAGGAAGCTATGGAAAGGGCTATGCTCGGCGTGTCTCTACGTGATCGTATCAGAAATGAAGAGATCCGTAGAAGAATCAAAGTAACCGACATAGCTTATCGAGTCAGTAAGCTAAAATGGCAGTGGGCCGGACACATTTCTCAAAAGACTGATGGTTGGTGGAGCAGAAGAGTCCTCGAGTGGAGACCACGTACCGGCAAGCGCAGCGTTGGACGGCCCCCCGCGAGATGGACGGACGATATAGTGAAGTCCGCGGGGAAGCACTGGATGCGGGCCGCCTTCGATCGGACAAGGTGGAAATCTTTGGGGGAGGCCTATGTTCAGCAGTGGACGTCATATGGCTGAGATGACATTTTAATAGATAAAATAAAGTTTATTTGAAGAAAAATTAAAAAACTTAACTGTTAAAATATGGTGTCAAACGCATTTCAATTATTTTGTTATAACGAAAGTATGTACCTAGGTACTTACAAAATGTTTGAAGTGGGATAACAAAGCAGATAAACAGAACATGCGACATTTTTTTAACAATGATATGATGGTACCTAATTTAGTAAAAAATACTGATTTTTCGTTAATTAAAACACCGTCTTTTTTTGCTGCCACTCCACAGAGGGTCGATGTTGACCGCACTTATCTAGGCGGGAGGTAGGAGGCCTTATTATGTGAGGTTTTTGTCCAAAACGGGCAAAGCCGAACGCAGCCATTACTCAAAAGGGAAAAACTGTTACGTACAGAAATAAGAGCGTTTTTTCATCAAACTGCGTAGTTCGCCGGAACCCGTGATATTTATAGATGTGGAATGATTCCTGATAGGGGAAATCAGTCTTAGATTGCACCGTTTTGTGTGCTGTTTTCTAATAAATATTAATATTTGGCCCTACGTGAAGAAAAACATCGTGAGGAAACCTGCGCATCAAGATTCTAGATGTATTGTATACCCTAAGTGCAATGTACTCATTCAAACACTTGAGTTGAAATGTACAGCGAAAAGCGGGAGGCTTGCTCGCTATGAATACACATAAAAAAAGGTTAGGTATATGTTAATTAAAGTAAAAAACAAATGAAAATGTGATTTTAAAAAACAACTGTAACAAACAACGTAGGTACTATTATTACTGTTCTACAAAAACCAGTTCAATATAACAAGAATAAGCTAAACCATAGGGCACTGAGAGTGAGTCAGCACGATTCGTAATATAGTAATCGATTCAAATCATTCGAGTTCGTGATCTCGATTGATCGACTGGCATCGGTCAGCTATGTCGATTGCATCGGAGAACGAGGTATTCTGTGCTTTTATTATTAGTGACCTAAAAATTTACAAAAATATCACATTATACTAGTTATACTAACTTGTCGACTAAGTATTTATTTTTAATCTAGTAGGAAGAGTAAGTAACTACAAAAATGCATAATACTTATGCATAATACTTATGCATTTTTATGTTAAAAAATCGGCCATTTGATTAAAACTAATTCAAATGTAACTAGTCTTTACTAAGTTACTAATTATTACATTCTAAAAAACGTTACGGTTTTTACCGTAGGTACTCCAGCTGCAGTGATTGCAAAAAGTCACCAATTCGCTAAGAAGATGGCTTTAGCAACAAAAAATCAATACATAGTAGGTACTTTATAAACACTCAATCAGTTGTCGTTGCCCAAAGGCACAGATTTGTACGCAAAAATACATAAAGAGAAAACCATGAATTTTTCAGCTTGTATGCTTTTGGTATAAATAATGTGATGAATCCTATGACAAGGGGCTGACATGGGTTTGATTCGGGACCAAAATATATTGTTGAGCTTGTGTTTTCAAAAATATGAAATAGTTATCCGTAAACCTTACAAACCGTGTAACCTTTGATTCTCCGTGAAAATCCACAATAGCAAAATTCTGTTGCAAACTTAACGAAAGAAAGTGCTTATCCTAAATTACGGCACTAATGGACGGAATAAAGTTAACGCATTAAATGGAAATCCAAGAAAATAAGCACAGTAAAACCTCATTCCATTAGCCTGCAATCGCTGGCAACTAGGAGCGTCACTTAAAAAAATAAATTAACATTCCGAATTCAAAATCCCCGCTAAAATACCTACTTTTAAGTTTTGTAAATCGAACGGCTAGACGGCTGGCAGGCTTCATCTCGCTACAATGCTGCCCGACCAGTCGTGTTGAGCTATTAGCTCGCTTTTCTTACCCCTTTCGGCACTGTGAGTGTTGGGGCCGGCGGGGGGGGAGGGAGGTCTACCGGGCCTGGGCTGTAGCTGCATGCAGGCGATCCTTCGCTCACACAATGAATTGCATTAAGCGAACAGCACCTCAGCCTGGGCTATGTATGGTTGCTTTTAGCGATGTATGGGTACGATTCGATCGCTCGAGGCACGCTAGTGATGGGGTAATGACCATATCTTTTTGTAAAGGTTTTTTGAAAAAGGATCGCGCTAGAAGGCGAATGGGCGTGCTGGGTGCTCGGTGCACTTTGTTAATTAAATCACTTTATTCGGTCGGGTGCGTTTTCTGAAGATTTATGTGAAATAAATTAATATTAAATTCAAGTTTCGCATTATAGGAGTTCAAAAAACTTGTCGAGATAAAACTCTTATTGCCGCAATTAAATATTATTAACACAAAAGACTATCCTCACTTGAAGTAGATATATGTCTACTTTCTATTTTCACCGTGTCACCAAACCATTTTGGGTTTTTTGTGACCGTAAGCAGAAAAGTATCGATAAGTTACATCTACAAACATCACCACAGCCAGCAAAAGCACCAAGTCACGACTGGTTAGCTTTATTCCGTGTTCTTATATTATTTCTTGCTATTTTACCTGCGCTTTTTTATTTATTTTCCAATTTCATCCTACTCTTATTGTGAGACATCGTCAGTGCCATTAAAATGTTGAGGATCACTGGTTTCCGATGAAGAGCGTAGGAAAGGTTCGCAGTCACTGGTTTTCAATCAAACGGAATCGAAATTAAAAATGTAAGGAACGCGTTGGGAGAACTTGTGTTGGGAATTTAATCGTGCAATTTACCTAGTTCTTCATTAGAAATTATTTTTATGTTAAATTAATAACCTACTCAAAAATTTGGTTTGTTACCACTTAAGTCTTAAGTGAAGTGAACAATTATAAAAAGCTTATTCTGGAGATCCATCGACAACTCCAAACGCTGAAAAATTTAGGAAGTACTTTTCATTTCCATACTTAAATAAAAAAAACAGCATGGTATCTTTGCATTAAATTACCTGCCCATTTCCCATACTATATATACAAAAGGTAGGTAAGTATTGCTACCTCAACCGTAAAGACAAACTGGCCCAAATTAGAAGAGAATTACAAAAGTATGTATGTATAGCAATAGCAATGCATCAGCCCGACTACAAAATAATACACTATAGTAACCTTCACATTGAAAAGACCTATTGTTTTAATACAATATAGCATGTTGCGTAAGAAAAGGTAGAGTACTCTTAAATAAGTGTATGTAAGTACTCTTTTTTTTTAAACAGCTGTTGCGTCAATAATATTTAAATTCATTTTTATTAACTTATGAAGCTGAAAGCCTAATTTATGTTATCAGTGAACTATTGAACGACTGAACAGGTTGGGCTGAAATGAAACATTTAAATTTACATATAAACAAGATACATAGAACAAAAATAGAGGTAGGTAGGTGTTTATATTTCTGGTAGAAAATGGAAATAGTCATCTCAATAACCGATAGGCACACAGATCAAAGCGAAATACGCGGATCTAAGTAACCTAAGCACTAAACTTAGTCCATAAGTTAGGCAAGCATCAGGCGCCTGGCTAATACCAACTTGGACTCAGCATCAAAATCTACGCCCGAGTCTCGGGGTGCATAGTGTGACTTCGGCTTGCGTCATAAAATTGAAAATGGTGGCCAATGTATTTGATTTAATATTATTAAATACACAACTCGTTATTCTAAAAGTTGAACGGCTAATCCCTTTTTGATAAAATAGGGTTAAGAATACTCGGGGTAAAATTACCTACGATCTTAAAAACCAAACGAAAATCGGTTCACCATTTGGGCGCTACGCTACCACAGACAGATACACACACACAGAGATACGTTAAACTTAAGGTACCCATAATTTTTGCCCAAGGGATTAAAAAACACAACAACCAGACGTTAACCCACTGTTAAATCGTACTCTGTACTTAATAATAACAACACGGCCTGTCTCGGGCCTTCGCCTTTTAAATCGAAATATAGAGTTGTTACTTGTGTCAATCTTCCACTGAGATCTCTAGAGGGCAATAAATTTATAGTATAATATGCCTCGTCTGTTCCTTAACCCGCTCGGTAAATATCTGTACGGATCTATTTATTAACCCTACGACGGTAAAAAAGGGTGTTATGCACGTTGTAAATTGTATATTTTAATTTGTGGTAGTCTACGTTTGTAAGCTCTTTGACGTTTGGAAGAAGACTTTAATTTTAATCACTTGACCATAAGACGTCATCCTAATTGGCAGAGATCGTACGATGGCGCGATACGTTTTCGTCGTGTGATAATTTCAAACATAATAGTATATCTCAATAACTTGCGCAGTTCAATCTGACACTCTGATGACAATTCTACATGTTTGAATTTATCACACGACAAAATCTTTTATCCTTTACTATCTTTGGTGCTTCAGAAATGTAGAGTTAACTAAATATATAACACCCCTATTTTCCCCCCATGGCGGATGTGTAAAATATTATAAAAACAACCACCACTAACTGACCAGTGTGCTGCAAAATTATACAGTTTCATTAATTCCATACGAGTTTCACATCTGATTGCAGCCACAAACCTCTGGGCTAAAATCTATTCTCGGTCCGACCAATTTAAGTGACCTCTGACGAAGCACTGGCTTCCTCCGCAGCGGCTCTATTTCGCTTCAACGGTGAGGGGGTGAGAAGGTCTTGGCTGAGGTAGTAAAATGGGCGGTAAGCATGGTTCTATTCCATCATACGGAGGTCTGTGCCATAAGACCTCAGGCGTTAGAGTTAAGCCTCGTCCATATCATGCAACATAATTAAACACTCAAGCTTTCTACTACTACAGTCGCAAAATTTTTGATGCTGAAACGAAACGTTTTGTTATTTTCAGTTTCGATTTTCTAATATCTATTTAATTATACGGCCATAAGACATAATTTACTTGGCTCTTGCCTCACAAAGTTTTATGGTTATAAATACAGGGTGTCCCGTAGGTCAACGCCGATTAAGGGTCGAAGGTGATACTAATCATCATTCTAAGCCACTTTTATTCCAAGAGTAAAAGTTTATTTTTATAATTTCCTACAATAGCCCTGTATGTGAACTAGTCCTTATATTGTTGGGGGTGTTTCACAACGCTAGCTCTCAGAAATATCGTAATCTGACATTTAATGTCGAGTTGTTGACGCAGTGACTGCTCCGGCCTCGGCCTCTAATGATGCGGGTTCGATGCTCGACTGGCTTAAATATACATAATATATATTATATACAGAGATAATGACTAGTTTTGATAACTTTGGTACGCATCAAAATTACTTGCAACACATGAAGAGAAGTATTATAATATAATTCTAAATAGGTATTATAAACTAATATTGAGAAAATAAATACCTAAAAACTTTTTCCCTATTGTAAGAAAATTGGTCTTTATCAAAAGGTTTTGTGAAATCATAAAAATACCTACGTTGTTTGGAAAGACATACTTTGTCACCTACCTACCTACCTCTCCCTTGTTTCGTATCAAGATTGCTATTTCTGACTCAGAAAAAATATGTATAGGAATATTATCTTCAAAAACCCTTCAGCCAGGACGGGAAAACATAGATATCCTGATACATATTTTCCGAAAACTATGTAAGCCTATCCTAAGTCCGTAATAAAGTGTCAAACAGCTGATAGGTCAGCGACTGACCCCCGCGCCGCTGTGATGAATGATGGCGCAGGTAGATAGAGCGTGCGGAATACTCTGGAAACTGAGACCACTGTAAGCGTGGACTTATTTTATTACAGCTGATATTTACAAAAATGTACATACCTTAATAGTAATATCTATATGTATAAGAAAAGGCAATAACAGATTTTATAAAAATAATATCTGTTTAAAATATAATTTGCCACAAGAAATGACTCAGGCGGTCATAATTTTAATTAAACAACATTTATCCTACAACTTTCAAAATTCGCAAAAAAAACATAGTAACTTTGGAGGTCACGTGACTTTTTACTACTTATAGAAGACCTTTATTAAAACGGGACTATGTTAAAGACTCCCATTTCGATAATATGTTTGGGCCTAAATTACATCAAGTTCTAAGTCTTCGTGGTAGCAGTAAAGGCTAATCTATCAAGTGGGGTATCTGAAACAAAATCTGGCGCGAGACTATTCGCTTCAGGCGCAGTTGTGAAAACAAAAATGATATTATGCAGAACACTTACAGGGTGTCCAGAAGATACGTTAATAAAAGAAATCAAATCATTTATCTTAGAAAAATAAAAACCGCAAGAACTTTCTGAAAAAGTCCCTCTTTTAAGGGACAGGGTTTTTTTTAAAATTTAAAGTAATCTTATTTATAGCATTTACCTATAAACAATTGTAAAAACCTCTGGGTATAATCATTTTCAAATAAAAAAGTTATCCAGTTTACAAATAAGGACACAGTCTATTTTCAAAAACTATATGCTGTTAGTTAGTTATGATATGAATCAACATTGGAGCTTTTCTTTTACAAGTCTTACTCGTATCTTGAAGAATTATGTGTTTCTATCATGCTGTCAGGTGACAGCAAAAATAGCGTATAAGGTAATTTTGTACAAATAAGAAACATTTAGTTTTTTTTAACATAGAAAAAAATTAAAAAGAAACTTACTTAGCTACACTGACAAAATATAGGTAAGTACTAATTGGGAAACTTTGTGGGTAAGTTCAGCCTTAAATTCAAAATGGATAGGTGATGGATAGCCTTTTACTTCATATTTTAAATCAAATTGTATATTAAAAAAAAAATATATGTTATTATTACAAATTAGATTGATAGTAGACACCTTTACAAAAAATGTATTGTAAGGCAAGACATCTTATATCCCCGAAGGTGTAGTCAGAGGTGACTCGCAATCGAGCCACCTGCTTTTCGCTGTACATGTGTACTCACGTGATATTATTTCGCGAGCGGTATCGTACTGCATGCATAATAAACAGTACGGAGGCTAAAAGACTATTGCAACACAAGTTTATACGTACACTAAATTTGTCAACTGCAATCAAAGATCGTCTGTATAGAGACAGCAACTTACGATCTAGAGGCATAGTTGTTATTTATAATAAATCTATCGGACATGGAGTAAATTTATTATTAAATTTATCTGCAGAAGTAGGTGTATAATTTTTAAATAGTCAGATAAATTAGTCACTGTTAACCTTTAGACGGGACATCATCAGAATTATTCCCCAGACAACTTTTATCTGGCTATTGAAAAATGTCTATAGTCAAACAACTATATCTTAGACATGCGTACATAAAACCAAAAAGAATCAAACTGCATTTATTTTGATTTTCACGTAAGTAAAATATAATGTTTATTTTTGCAGATCAAACATTTTCATAAATATTAATAACGTTAGCTCGAGCGATACACCGCATAATTTGCTTAAGAGGTACATCTTTACTGCTTCATCACAGTCATTTTTCTTGGACTACCCTCGATAAATCACCAGCGGCGTAGAGACCGATCCATTAGTCTGATTGAATGGTTCCATTATAGTTTTTGCATATCGATTATTATGATTCAGTTAGGAGGCTCGGAAGGATTGATGAGAGGGTGATGTATGGACGCCAAGATTGCTTGTGAACGGTATTTATTGGTAAGACTTCCAGATTTAACGGTCACTTTGAAGTTTATCTATTCTTGGACCAACAGAGCGCCTATCTCAGCTATTGCAACACCCAGGCTTGCTACTCCAGTTTACTCGGGAGCTAGGCTGGCTGAGCTGAAATCAAGGGGATATGTACAAAGGTTCCACTCGAGAGAGCTACTTACAGGAACTTCGCCCTCTACCAGAATAGAATAGAATAGAAACGGTCACTTTTACCAAACGCTTAAAAGTATTTAATAATACACACATGCAAATGTTTCTCAAGGCTCAGTTCATAAGACCGAAAAAGTTGACGATCGCGAATGCTTTCGAACAACAATGCACAACGTATAATTATGCACTCTCGAGGGTTACTCTATACCGATGAAAAACTAACGAACGAGAGCTGTTGTGGAATCGGCACGTTTTATACAACGAGATAGAGTCGTAGCTCCCGCAGCAGCGCTCTGAAACAGAGTTCTTCGTCATATAGAATGGCCCCTGGACACAACACTCAAGCCACCATACGGCCGACCGTGCAACACACGATTATGGTAATAAGGAAACTTATCGCCCATCGGAGAAAATATTCTTTTTTCAAAACCTTTTTTTCTATCCAGCCATTGTTGCTAACCTCTTTGGTTGGCTAATTTCTTTTTTAATGAGCTATCTAATAGCCGTGGAGGTAGACTGTATGACGCCAGCACTTTTTATGAAGGGTTTTATTGATCAGCATATTGCATTGCGTAGTTTTTTTTTTCTGACTGGCTGATTTTATGTTATGAAGTTGTTACGTCGTATGGTTTGTTTGTTCTGCATGTGTGGAGTGAAATTATAATGAAACATAAAACGCCCCACGACTATGCATAAGTACCTACCTATGTTTTCTTAAATAAGTACTCTTGGAACAGAAATATAATATAATATATTGCCTATTTTACATACAGGTTTTTGCAAAAGTGGTAGGTATACTAAGCCGAAATGGATTGACTCAGAGGGTCATTCTGAACAACTTTTGGTCTACGATACGATAAAATATAATATTTATAAAGTAATCATAAAGGTTAGCTAGGCTAGGCAACTGTTTCATTAGTAAAAAGAACTATTAACCAAAGAAAATCGACAAGTACTTAATAATGTTTTTTTTAAATAGACATCCAAGATGCCTTAACTTTGAACCCAATAGAAAACTCGAGTTTCTCAATCAGTTTGTCGTTTTGCCGCACTCATATAATTTCCCACTGAATATCTGTGATTATTTGATCACAACTCGTGTCTGATTGGTCAGTCACCGTCTTATCTTTTTAATAGCTTGTTTCCACTTGAAAGTCTACCGCTTGCTTGTTTAGTCGTTAAAACATAAACACTCACACCTATAAGCCCTTAACTAGGGGGTTACTCTCCCCTGAGGTGGCAACGATTATTTCTGGTTTTTAAAGACGTATATTATTAGGCATTAATTATGTATCTATAATGTACTGCGGTAGGTACACAAGGAATAAACTATGAGCATAACTAGGTCTAAGCATAACTAAACAGAACTTAGAAGTGAGTACCACAACCACTAAACGTTACACCAGCGACTTCACCCACAAACAAAAGCACTTTTTACTCCTCGCCACACTAACAAGGTTTACCTACTAAAACTTTAATTAAACTACAGAGAAAAGTGAATTCCCAAGTGAACAGCCACAAGTCAAGCCGCCCATTAAACGGCCAGTACTTATCACCTTATCAGCTTTCTAGGCGCACTCAAGTCACTTCTTAAGTAGTGCTTAAAGAAAAACTCGGTGCGTGCGTGCCTTATCGTCTGAGTTTCACTTAATTAGTAATTTGGCGAGGGCACTTGAGTGGATCACCTGGTGAGTATAAAATTATGGTAAACATTTTTTTTTTGTGATGGGAAATTTTGTGAATTTGAATGGCCTTTCGGGTTAGGTACCACGGCTGGGCACAATGACTCTTCCCTAGTAAAGTATTTAGTGTAGTATCAAATTGTATAGATTTTAACACTAATTATTTCGTAAAGGTTACTTCATTTTGACTTCGCGATGGGGTCACTGACCGGATATTCTTTTCGCTACGGTGACCAACCAACACTAGTCCAGGTTTTTAACCGACAAGCTAAGAAGAATAACGGTCTTAGGTTAGGATGTGACGGATTATCTATATATCGATAAATACTATAGCTAAACAGGTAGCTATATTAAGAATTCAGTTTATGTTATTAGCTTTAGTCTTTGTGACACAATAAATAGTACTTACCTATTTAGGCAAAAACATCTTGGCTTATTTGATAACTATAAAAATCAAAACCTTTAACTGAAAAGCGATGTATAAATCATTACTACAGTTCTTTGGTTATCTCTTCAATTTTTTTTATGGCGACCGAATGGCGTAGTGGTTAGTGACCCTGACTACTGAGCCGATGGTCCCGGGTTCGATTCCCGGCTGAGGCAGATATTTGTTTAAACACAGATATTTGTTCTCGGGTCTTGGATGTGCCCGTGAAATGGCAATAGGCCCGCCCCCTATTACATTGGGACTAACATAACACTCTGGCGAAAAGTGGGTGCAGCAATGCACCTCTGCCTACCCCGCAAGGGAGTACATTAGTACAAGGCGTGAGTGCGTGTGTGTGTGTGTGTATTTTTTTATGGAACAATACGTAGATACGTAAAGATATTATATCTTGGATCTCGGTTTCACACTCCACACTTTAACTTACATTGACCTTTTAAAACCCACGGCGGTCCATATGCGGGGTTCTGTAATCAGATGTGAATATTACTGAATAAAAAATTAAAAGAGAAGTGATATTTAACGATAATTGTAATTTTCTTAATACCTGTAATCATTGTAGAACGGCTACTACAATTTTTATATTTCAAAAATAAGTGCCTGTCTCTAATTTCTAACCCCGAATTTCAAGGAGCGTATTGTAAATTTACAACAAGGTTAAAATTTACTTTGAAACACACGAGTAAAAGCACGCCGTAAACGACAAATTCGAAAAATAATCACTAAGACAAAAGTTATACCTTTAATATTCAACGATAATTAAATTTAATAACACTTCTTTTTCATTTGTTGCTCTAGCGAATGCAAAGTACCAAGTGTGGTGTTAGGTAAATTGCAGAGTAGGCCGACGTAACTAGCCAATGATATCGCTCCATTTGAGGCCTATGATTGTACGGTGCGAGTGCCGAGTCCGCAATCTCCGTGGAAGCGTCAGAGTTTAGATTCTCATGTCACCAACACAGTTGTGCGACCATTATGCAACCGTAAAACAGGATTGATTTAAGTACCACGACGGTCTCAGAAACTAAATTGTCCTATATAATAATATTGTCCAGTTCTGAACATCGAAAATTTTACAAAGATTAATAAAATGGCTTAGCTCCAATTTCACAATAGTCGGTTAAATCGTAACCAGGTATTGGTTGATCAATTATACGTCATCTCCATACTAAATTCTTGACACATGTCTCAAAAGACAACCAATAATACCTGGTTATGCTCTAACCGATTATGGAGAAATTGGCACTTATTGTATTAAAAGCATTGGCTTCCTAACATCAACGACTGACTGCATTAATTCTAAATAAACGTTTTTTTAACGGACTTTCGAAATCGCTGCGTATGTTTGAGGCCTAAATGGAAAATGATAGTTTGTTCTCGACTGTCTCTTAAGGAGGAGAATAGACTCAGTGTTACCTCGAGTCACTGTGTTTTTGAAAGATTTATTGCTTTGGTCTTTGATCGAAGAAAGGAGGTATAGTCTCTGCTTATTTCCATAAAGAGAGTTAATGACTGCGTATTCATAACCTAATCAAAGATAAATGAATATCTTGCAATATAGACTGTCTATTGAACGACTTACAGAATGTTGAACAAGTATGTATATTTAAGTAAGAACTTTTTGAAGTAGAGATCACTACCACTAGGTAGCTAGGGACACTAGATCTACATCTACATCTACAAGTAACAGAAAACAGCTCAGCTAACAAGGAAAACTGCTATCCCTTAGTAAAATTCTACCCAATTGAATGCAGGAGATATTTTTTGCGTTTTCAATGTTGCTCACATATTAGGAGTTGCTCAGTATTCCGGGTACATTCCCCTTTCAATGGGAAGCACAATGATAAAATTCCGCCCTGTATTTTCATTAAGCTCCGAAGCTAAGCTCTCGCCGTACGAAATAGTGCTGCAGAAGTGAACAGGTCCCTTTGATGGAGGCTGTTGAAAGCTTCAGGTACACAAACGTAGGCTACTGCTTATACGTATAGGTGCTCGTATACAAATCCATATTCAGGTATATTTCTATGAGTATCGGTTTTGCAGTGTAACCGCAACTTTCGCAAGCGAAGTGAAGATGTTACGGTCATTGGGCAGTCGGCACCTAATCTGACCAGCTTAATAATGGGAAGAATTTTAACGTTTATCATAAAACAATACTTTCCGTAGTAAACAGTCACGTAACGTAGGCAACAAAAGTTGTAGGTATGAAGAAGAAAAATTTAGTAATAAGCTCTTAGAATGTCACCCAGTTTCGGCTTACCTTTTTAACACCCTCTAAAAATGTAGTTTTTATTTTCTTTAGCATAACTTCTACAAAATCTACACCCTGTATTCTCCCTTCCCTCGCCAGCCCGGGTACCAGGGTAGCACGACTGTGAAGGAGAGTCGGTGACGCAAAGCTAAGTCGTATTTAGATTTCGTGGAAATGGCTTTGAAATACACGTAGCACGACCACTAGCGAAGTAAGGCGCCTCTGCGTTACGTAACTTAATGAGAAACATGAGTCGACTTCACTTATTGTCACAATGTACGGTAAATAACTAAATACGCTTTCAGACAGGTTTAATAAATTTACTATAACAATATTGGTAGCCTTTAACACCGTATTATTTTAAGATAAGTTTAATGCCTAATAGTGTATGTTTAATGTGATTTTATTGGTTTTCTTATGATTGAAACTACAATACAATTCTATAAAGATCATGATAAAATGCTTATAACTAAATCAGGTAGGTATAATATTGTAAATTGTTTGAAATTTAAATGTCTATAATTATACAAATTAATCATCGTAACCAACCTACAATATGCAATGTAGAAATCTACTGATACAATTTTACTCAACCAGCTATCCATAGCTCCTGTAAACTGGACTAAATAGATTTGTCTTTGGTAAATAGTCTCTAACAGTTACTGTATTTCAATACTGGTAACTGACGTTGAGATAATGACGTCACACGTTTATAAGATTTTTTTTAAGACCTATAAGAGAAATGAGGTGTTATTTGTCGAGGTCGATACGTTTATTTTGCGCTGACCCTCCATTTGTTTGTATATTGTTCATCTTAGGTGTCATAGGTCTGTGCCAGTTACCTTTTTCTTGTGCTAGTTACTTTTGAGAAGAACCCCGGTGCCGCATTTTTACCTGTATTATGTAATCCTAAAATACACTCACGGGCAATGAAAAGGTTCCACTGAGAAAAGCACCAAATTACTTCTAAGCGGAAAAGGCTATCTTAATGCCGTCTTCTGCAACATTGAAGTACATTTAACAGAGCATCAGGATATCACTAACTAAAATCATTTATATTTTGTTCGAATATTAAATTAAATCTTTGAAAAAATTGGGGTCGTTTGTTGTTGGCATTTGTGGCATTTTTATTTCATTGCCCGGCAGTGTATGTTAAAAAAATAGATTTTAGTGCTTATCAGTTCGATAAGGCTTATGCGTTCAGAAAAATACACTTCTAAATTAGTTATGTAGGTAGCAAGAATAAAGTATATTTCTAAGATCGAAAACAATATTTGATGCAAGCGACGCTCTATGGCTGCAGGGCTATTCCGCACCTGTTGTTATAAAATATAGTCTAATAATAACGCTTTAGAATAGCCCTATTACTAACCTACAGTATCTGATGTAATTTAGATCTAGAAATATAATGTTATTTGATATTAAATCGTTGTTATTACAGGCCCTGTGATTGCAAACATTATTTGTGCGTCATTTTCTCTAGTAATAGTAGGTAATGAAGCGACTACTCAGTAAGCCAGTGATCATTACATTACAGTACAATCAATATCAAACGGAAAAGTACCCATATTTTTCCAATATTTTATTTACAAAAAGCTAGGAATGGATCTAGAAACATGGTGGGTCGCATTTATGACTGATTGCCAATATGGCATTGCATAAATTCTAAATTGGTAGGAACCGACTATTTTACATGTTTTATCTGAAAATATTAATTTAACATAATAATTTATTATAACCTATATGAGCAACAATTTACAATTTAGACAAACCATAATATAGTTCTCTTAGCTACGAATGCAGGACCTCCTGACGTTGAAACTGAAACCAACTTTCTACCACTACACCCGTCCCGCTATCATCATAACATCGGCACCAGTCATTTATCTAAACAATAACGTGTACAACATTATTATATTTGAAGCAGATATTAGGTTATTTGTCGATATAATAGCAGGTGGTGCAGCATGGCCGGCGGGGTAGACGTGCGTACTGTTTCTACTCGCATGCACGGGGCCTGTGGGACAAGTGATAGAAGAGTGGACAGCACTCACGAGCAATGAAAAAGTTCCAGTGGCAACAGTAGCAAATTACTCATAAACGGAAAAGACTAGGCTATTGAAGTCATTTTAACAACGCATTAGAATATTTTTTATTATTAAATACTTAACTGGTGTTTGTTTCTCTCGATCGGGAAAACGACTGGACCATTTTTATAAAATTTCACTATTTCTATCCTGGTATTCCCACGGGAAAACGGGAAAAACTACTTGCCTAACAAAAAAACACAATACATACCTAACTTTTTGTGCAAAAAAAACTAACCTATATAAGGTGATGCCCTGACTCCTAAACTAGGAGCACCTGTATGTCAGAACAGAAGTTAGTGTACAGTAATAATTTTATTGGACAAAGTTTGAAACTCAATACATAGCTGAATCCCCCCACTTGCACCACTCGACCCCATATAACGGAGTTTAATGCCTGGACAGAGTGGTACTCGTTTATTTCACTCCACTTGGCGCAGTTGAGCTCAGACCCAGCTCAGGCTAGATCTAGATGCATTTGAGCGCAAATGTAATTAGACGGCTAGGATTTTAGGACAGTAGTTGTGGAGTAATGGTGTGGGATGAGCGCGGGGTGGCTGGATGGAGTGTGTTGATGATGTTTTTGAAGCCACCGCGATTTGGTTTTAAGGTGTTATCGCTGATTTTATTTTTGAGGCGCTTAGGGACACATTAGGGATTACTAAATAGTTGTATGGGTCTAGGGTTATCGGTATCATTTTAATTTATTTACTTACGAATTGTTTTTATTATTTATCAGTAAATAGATACTAGAATAATACATACATACATACATAGGCATGCGAGTGTAACCCCCGTACCGGCCTGGTAGACCAACAACAACAACCTTAGAAAAAGTAGAATGCCAAGACTAGACATAACATACTAAAAACTACGTTAATAACTTCATACCACCTAGCCTTCAGCAAGTAATATTCTTAGTACGATTGCCCTAATAAAGTTTAAATTGTTCCACTAGAAACCCTCTACTATGGAGTAAATTATATTGCCTAGTGCATTCCCTCAGCCTGTCTAGAGTCTAGACCATCAAAAGCCTCAGAGCAAAGCTTTCAGCGTAATTCCGTATTTACTAACAAGCTGCATTATAAGGGCTGCCGTACCACTAATGTTTATATATTAGTTTGTTACCTATTCTAGCCACTTCAGCCTTGGGAAAATTACTTGCACGTTTCACTGTTTCCATTGTAGGTTGTGTTACGTTGTGTTGCGCTATGTTGTATGACGTTGCGTTTCGGTAGAATATTCTACATTTCATCATCTTCAGACCATAAACTTCCACAGTCCTTAGAATATGACAAAAATAAACTGAGGCATTTTCCTTCTAACCAGGCTCCCTATTGCGAGCTTGTGTTGGATGATTCTCGATTTCGAAATGTATTGAATTTTACACCAATTACTTTGTTTCGACTTCACGATGTGCCCCTGTCTAAAATTACCGTCCTTCAGAAGGTCTTACAAAACCAAGAGAGGCGGAGGAATAGGTGCATTTCCATTCCACTCTATTAAATCAGTTAACTTCGCCTCCACAGTCTGGGAGTAGATTATAATATCTAGGGCCACTTGCAGAAACATACGAGTATTTATTTAGTGTCAAATCTCGATTTAAGAAACGTCAGTCCATATAAAATTTGACACTTAATCGAGATTTAACACTAAATCTAGATTTCATTTGTTGATGCAAGTGGCCCCTTAAGTTAGTTTTTTAAAATCAGATTTAGTATAGTAGATTCTGAATGGTTCATCAACAGTCGATTGTCCCGCGATCAAGTGACGTATCGTTCTATTGGCGTGACAATCGACTGTTGATGAACCGTTCATAATCTGTAAATTTAAGTAGTATCTGCGATTATAAAACAGACTTTACGTGCACAGAAGCAGCATAATGGGCACGGTAACCGCAGAAATGAAGTTTCTCTGTCCATTTGGCGAATCCACCTCAAATCTAGTAAAAGCTGTTGCGCTGTTTTGAGCTCTTTGTTGATGTAACAAGGGATTAAAATTTAATGTATTCAGTCGTGTGTTAAATAATCTCCACTGCTAAGTCAAAGCTTAATCCGGTTGCGATATTGTTTAGGTTAGATTTCATCGTTTATTCGGCATAAAATTTCACAATTATTATGAGTCTATCACCATTTCACAAAGGCTCTAAAAGGTTTGAAAAAGGCAGTCAATTAAGGTCATCTAAATGTTCTAATTATTTATTTAAAAAAAGAAATAAAAATTTAACGTTTGCAGAAACTTACATCTTAACATTTGCATCGCAAGTTAATTTGTCATTGTCTATTGCAAACATATTGCAAATGTATTTCAAATGCTATCACAGCGACGATCGGCGATGCGAAATGTCAACATCGAGGAACCGTCGCGCGAAATGTCACAGACTCGACACGTTCGTCCTTCCAAATTCAAAATCAAATTTTCACCTTAGTTTTTTTCTTTTTTCTTTTACCTCTAAATAAGCTGGTACCAAGTGCTGGCTGGCGGACGCGGACGATCGCTGAGATTTTTAATTTAGATAAAAACACGTAAAACAGTTGATGGCCATGCAAATGTACGTTGGGGCCAATGTTGGGCCAATGTTTCCTAGATCCCTTCGGTTGAGATTTCGTTTCAGTTGTTCAGTGGATAGTGCATTCGGGTCCTCATCTTTATATATTTTACCTTGATAGGTACTTTATCAGATTGAATTTTGATCCTTTAGACAAACAAGTTTTTTAATATAAATTAAATTGAAATGCATATAGCCTTGTATTTTCCAAAATGATGTCGTTACCCGCCCACAAACAAAACATAACATTACATTATTATATCTTTAAATTATTCTTCAGCCAAATTACCTACTTCCATAGGTAACCACGTTTTTTTTTAGCTTCGACAGGCCCTAATCTTGTTATTAATACATCACCATAGCATATGACAATAATTTCACCATCCCCGACTAGATAATGCTTCAGCTAACACGCCGCATCGGTGAATCACAACGATGAAAGATGCCTATCTAGCCTTGCCAGAGCCTCATCAAGCCATTTGCTTTAAGTAATTGCATTTTTACTCGCATGCAATACCTAAGCTTAGCCACAGTATAGGTATCTAGTATGCAAACGTTTCATTTTATGCACCCCTGGTACCGTGGATAAATTAACACGACGATTTTTTCAGGATTTTTCTAGAAATTAATGAGTTAACGTGCGTGGGCGTTGCAACTGTAAATCCCTAGTAGGGTAGGCAAGCGTGCATTACTGCTCCACTTATTAAGGAAGTTTTATGTTGGACCCTTTTATAAAGAAGGATATTTATGTTATGGGCGGGAATATTGCTTACACTAAACAGTTTCTTCCACTCAACCTTGGTCATTTATTACTGTGAAAGAAAAGTTACAAAAGTCACAGAAACATTCTTCTTGCAATACTTAAAAATAGAGTCCAAAAAACCGTTTCATGTGTTCATTAATTTAAGTCAAAACAAGCAAGTATTTAATCATGCTTTTTTCAAGTTCCCAGGATCATTATTCTAAAGAACTTTGCGACAGAATGTCACATATTTTACGCTCACGAAGTCAATTCGGGCGAACTCACAAAACAATAAATTCACCTTCAAAAAAGAGATATCATGGTCCTTTGGAATAATGACAGCATATCGAGAACTGAGGGCGCGCCACACCCGTCCGAATGCTCGGAGGTGGTGCGAATGTTCGTTCGTAATCCAATACGAAAATATAAATTTTGTGCCACAAAATAGATAGATGGAACATTCATTATTGACATGACATTCCTGTTTGACACACATGAACAAAACTTAAATAACTTACATACCTACACATATTATGTACAAAAATGCCGGTCGTATCGATTTCAGCGAATTTTCAAGACAACCTAAGGGTTAAATTTACCCGTGATTTACCCTGTATTTTTTTTATTGCATTTAATGTTTATGGAAAAAGATATAAATTTACTGATAAAACCATTATACTCAGCAATTGAAGAAAAAAATATGTACACCTTCTGAGCTCAGTCACCGAACATTCGCAACCGAACATGTAAAATCGATGACCATCACCTGTGCACGCAACATTACAAAGCACCCCGCGCAGAGCGCTAAAAAAACAGAGGCGGCACTTAATTTATTCACAAGAAACCGAGCCACGGTGTGACTACGCCGTTTCTTATGCAAATTAACTCTATATTTACTGCGTTAGGGTTGTGGGGTATTTAAATAAAATATGTGCCAGCCACCGGTGTTACTACTTTTCGCTTCGACGTGTTTTTAAATGATTGTCGTCACGTTTTTGTTTGGTTTGCTCTGTTTCTTGGGGTGTTGTTGTTACATATGCGAGGGTTACTTTGTTAAATACTTTGTTTTTGAAGCTTGATCGTGGTGTCGTAGTTTGTTAACAATATTTTTAAGGATCGCTAATAATCAAAATAATATCATCACAACCCATCACATCCTCACTGCAGGGGAACGGGTCTCCTTCCAATGAAGGAAGGGTTTTAGGCCTAGTCCACCAGTCTGGCTAATGCATTTGATTTTATTGAACACTAGCTTTTACCGCGAGTTTCGCTTCAATAAATAGTTTTGCCGTGGAAATTTCGCGATAACGAAGCAAGTACGAATGAAGCTTCATCTTAAATCACTGCCTTTTGTAATCTAATTAAGTTGCAACTTGTTAAACTTATTATATATTGTTGGTGTACAAATAAAGTGTATTCTATCTATCTATCACTCTTTGTTTCAAAAACGGAATCGAAATGCGTTGTTTAGTTTTAAAGATCAAGCACACATATACTATAAGGTGAAGTGCGGTAATTGCAACTATCCGGTAATTGCAACTCACTTCAATAACTCCCTCTAGAGTTACTTCATTGTAAAACGACAGACTAAAATCAATTTTACATCATAAAAGTTCTACCCAAAAATGTAGATAGCGCTGATAGCTCAAGAATTGTGGGAGTTATTGAAGTGAGTTGCAATTACCGGATAGTTGCAATTACCGCACTTCACCTTACATCACTTTATACTATCTAATGAAACTTAGATATATTGTGTTTATTGGAAAGCTCGGTAGGTACGTGTTGGGGATAATCCAATGAGTTTACGATAAGCACTTTTATTTTAATGCCCAGGGGGTCACTCTATAAGACAAATAACGAGGTTCCGGAGCGAGCCACGACTGTATCTCGTTGTATTACACGTGCCGATTGCACAATAAGTCTCGTTCGTTCGTGTATCATCAGTATGGAGTAACCCTCCAGGCAAAAGCTAGTTATGGAATAATACTTACAGTACCAGTAATTTGCTATAAATCGTTTTAGTACTCAAAGCATTAGCAACCTTGCCTAGGTCTCTACTCTAATGCAAGAAGGCCTTTTGAATGCTTTAGTAATTACAAGCACGATTAATTTTACTATTATCAATCGATCAAACGCAGATGGAATCGATAAATCGAGGCTATTCTAGTAGTATGTACCTAGATGTATATATCTATGTATTTGTGTAGGTATATCAGCTGTCCGACACCCATATCACAGGTTCTGCCTAGCTTGGGGTCGGATGGCCGTGTGTGAGATGTCCCCATATATTTATTTATTTATAGTAATAGACTGTAGAGTCATAGAAAATTATTGAATATAAATAAATCTAGAGTGCGACAATGTTATGCACTACAAAACAATAACTAAATTAATATAGTAACAAACAACATATACCGAAGGGAGAAAAGGTTGTAAAAGAAATAATTATATTTAAATACGATGAATAAGGATAATATAGTCCAGGATTATATTTTAAAAAACAAACGAAGAAACTTCTGTATAAGACAGTGTACAAATCATAGTCCTAATGCTGTAATTTTAATCTCAAAGGCGAGTGAACCGGCGATCAATCGAAATAATTATCGTTGAAACCGATAAGCTGTTGTGCGATTTTAATTACTCAGGGTGAATATTAACAGTGATCGAAATGATATGAAGGCCGAGTTAATTGAATCATCACATTACACATTAGCTACCAATACAATCATAAGATTTTATTCTGTCTGTGATTTGTGGGAGTTCTAAAAAGGTTATTAAACTAAACATGAAAAAAAAGTGATAGAAAAAACAAGATTCTTAATAGTTTTCTCTTTCTTTTCCTTATATACCATTCCTACTTAGAAAGAACATTTTTTTCCGGGGCATAAGGTTAAGTCCACTTTTTAAGAAAATCTTTTTTCATAAAATAATCACGAGAATTAAATAATCTCTATTACACAAGTGTGAAAAAATAATTCCAAAAAAATGTGTTTACCTCTGAGGTACAGATATATAGAGTGACCCCCTGCGCCTCTTCGTTTTTCGTAAGATAGAGTGCCCCCTGCGCCTGCGCAGCGCACGAGCCGCACAATCGGCCGCCATTGCTGCTGCTAATTAATAGCGCTTTAAATGGACGACCGCGGACTGACAATTGGATGATCTTAGAGACAAGACCGGCCAAGGGGCTTGCACACTGGTTTGTTTACTAGTTTATTTTGCAATTAAAAAAAATCTAGAGACGACAAAAAAATATGAGGCTCACTGATAATAATACAATTAAAAAATGTTGGGCGGTGGGTTGAGCTAATGCAGCATGAGATTATGTTAGTTATTTAGTGTCTTTTATAACCATTGTGAAATAAAGCTTATACTACGACATATTATGTCATTTTGAAAAAGCAAGAAGCTTGTGTGAATCGCTCTTCCTATTACCTTTCATGATCATCACGACCCATTATGTCCCCACTGTTGGGGCACGGGTCTCCTTCCAATGAAGGAAGGGTTTAGGCCTAGTCCACCACGCTGGCCAAGTGCGGGTTGGTGGACACTTAAATATACATTATTCTGTTCATTCTGTAATAAAACAATAATTAATATACCCTAGCACTCACTAATCAACAACGCCAGTAGTTAAAACAGCAGCAAAAAGAAATGCAGTCAAATGAGCGAGAAACGGCGACAAAACGAATAGCTCGTCTAAGTGATTAAAACCATTATTTTTAATATCGTCGGAGGAACAGACAATCGTTTTAATAACAACAAATTTCTCTTCGAAAACTCTTTTCATTCAATCCACTGATTACTTAAACTCGCCGGCTCCACAAAGTGGCACTTTTGAACTCTATTAATTAAAAGAACTTGGAAGTCTCAGAACGCCGGCCCAGAACACCCAACTTACAAACTCGATTGACGGTGAAGAAAAATCGACATAAACATCGAGAAGTTTCGAGAAGAAAATCGCAGAAAATATTTTCGCCTTTCAATTTCTCCGGTGACTTAATAAAATTGAGTGGTCGAAGGAAAATCATTGCTTAATATACAATACAATATTGGACACCCTGATAAAAGCTTCGGTGCAATTTTATTAAGTTAGAGGGGGGGGGGGGGGGGCTGGGCCAAGCTGAGGATGGGGCAAGTAATTTTCCGCCCCGTTAAAAGTTCTCGCTGTTGATTGCACAGCATTTTATGGTGAAAAGTAAATAAAAATAAACTTTTATATTTATTCCTTACACTACTTGAGCTAGACAGTAAACTATGATATTGTGTAGGTACTTTATGTTTGCATTTAAGTATGGTTTGCATCCTTATTTTTTGTTTGAAAACCTCTTCGATTAGATCTGCAACTTATTATTTATTAAAAAAAAACGCTGAACTTTATAGACACTATTTTTGAAGATGACTTTTATACATTGAGTACCAACACAATTACCATTTTTCCGCGTTTGTCAAAGTACCGATACTATAATAATTATAATTTTTTACTTTCCAGCGTCGGAGTCTATATAAAAATTACAGTGTACAAGTCCCTTAACCACACGACGGCAATTAAATTAATTGCCTAGCTTGTCCGCACAAAAGCTGACTTATATTTGTCAAAGGCTTTACGACAATACACCCAGATATATGCACACTATTGCACACCTGTTTTAGATACATAGGTTTCTTTCCCAACCAATTATATGTCAGCACGTCCCTTTATTTTAACCTTTTGATCGCGGTCTTTGATACCGGGCTGTGAGGAGGTAGGTAGGAGGTGAATGGCGACTCTAACTAGCCCAGTAAAATGGATAAGATCGATTTTTTACTGAAGTATTAAGGAAGATTTACAGATATATTGCATTGTATGAGTAACTGAATAATTGAAATGTTGTTTGTTATTGCGGTAACTTTTTTGGGTGATTATTATACACATTAGCTACTTTACATTATTTTATAGATGACAAAAAAGAGGAAGCCATTACTTAAATACAATTCAATTATTAAAATCACATACCTACCTAGCAGAATAAAATTATTAATCACAATTTTGAAGAAGAACGATATTTTCATCCCTTTTTTCTGAAGTAGCAACATAATTATATGGGTATGATTTTGTGAACTAACAAAAGTAAACAAAAACATCTATGAAAACAAACAAATTAAGTAAGCAATTAATAAAAACAGGAACACAAATAATTCCATAAATTTAAAACACAACGACTAGACACGGTAAAAAAATATGGGCCAACAGTTATCCAAAATATTTAATCGTAAAGGGTTCAAGCAAATGCCATTATGAATTTAGAGAAATATTCGGTCAAGTATGAAAATACTTATAAAATAAGGCATTATTTTAAAGTCGGGTTCTGTTTTCTCCACCTATATGTTGGAAAAGATATTACTTCAATATTATTGTAATATTAAGGCCGTTGGCGTCATTTTGGTTCGCCAATATTTTGCTTCCATAGTAATTCGTTATTTAAATTTCCAACTTTCTATCTTTTTTTGTTTAAACCCAATTATTTGTTCTATTTCAAACTCAAGAAACAATTCAATAATAACAAATACAATAGTAAAACTCCTATCAAACTGCTACCGATACAAAAAATAAATTCAACAACAATACATCTACTTTCTATGCACGTATACCAAAGTTCTATGTTCTAAATCCTTCAATCACGGATTAAAACTGCCCAGTTGACCCCACACAATGGGTTCCCACCATTATACCGGCCTTATTATTTTCACCAAAGACCCCTAATATCAAGCAGTCTTTTCATTCTTTACACGTGAGTAAGCAACAAAAAGAACCGGTCAAATTTTTGACATCAAAGACGATTGAATAGAAGCTCCAATACCACTATAGTCAACTGTTGCTTGTGTCTGTCGTAAACACTCAGTTTGTCATTTGATTAGATAAAGTTTACTCTTTAACATAATTTGTTAAAAAATGTCTATGGTGATACCTTTGAGGCTTTCTCCATAGACAGGGATTTTAAGTTCCCAACTTTTGGTGATTTTAAAAATGTTTTTTTATTTATTAATAACTATGTTTCATAATTATAGGTAGGTACCGTGTTACGGGTTAAGCTAAAGAACTAATCTTCAGCTCAACGACTATTCAACCAATCACAGCTCTGAACGTTCAACAAAATAATCTCCGGTGTTTTGTACTAGCATGTTGTATTAATTTGAACCTAAACATAAAATGCGTCTTTACGACATACACAAAGTATACTTCTGTGAAAAAACTTTGTTGTTTATTATAATGTCGAGCACTTATCTAAGATGCATAGAATCGTCGTGAATTCTTAGGGGAGCAATACAATGCGACTAATAAGTGTGGAAAGTTGAGATACCATGTAAATAAACCATATATTTTGTTTAGAAGCTGGCGCTTTCCCATGGTCATAGGGTATTTTAAAATTTACTGTATGAGGAAATTAAGTTAAGAAATTAATGAAGTCCTCAGTTACCGTACTTATATTGGGTACATTTTTCAAGTTAATCAGATAGCAAAAAGCGAATTTAATTTTTAAGCTTTTAAAATTCAAATAGGGCGCGAAAAAATCAGTTTTTTTTTTACCAAAATGTCACATTCACTTACTACCAAGTTTGGAGTAAACGTGACGGAAATCTATCGAGTATGACGCAAATGGACAGACTCTGTAATTTTGGTTTTAATCTGATTAAATTAAATCCTTTCGACGCCAAAAGTATTAAGCAAGTGCACTGAACTCTTTAACCTAATAAGATTTGAGCTTGTTAACTACCATTTTGAATTTATTTGTTAATGTGTGAAGCTGGAAGAAAGTTAGGGGGAAAAATAAAGTACTATACGTATCGTATACCTAAGTATCTATACCTAGGTAAGCTTGGACTCTTGTAATCAAATAGTAATGTTTGTTACTTACCAGCAAATAATATAAAAGTTATGTTTCTATCTGTCCTTCTTATAGATAGATAAGTAAGAGTACAAATTGATTCGCACTAATTTTGTTCATAACCATATTTAAAAACTTGTAACAAATGTTCCGTATTGATTTTGAATTGAATTAGGTCTTCTTTCTGTGAGCTATTACCGAGATTTTCTACCTATACACCATCAAGAATAGCCTACTTAAAGGTCTATATTAAACCTATATTTCAACAGTCGAACGAAGCTTGTCCATTGGCTAGTGCATGACTCACCGATACTATCTGGGGGGGTCATTCTATATAACGAAAAGCTAAGTTTTGAAGAGTTTTTGCGTGAGCCACGACTCTTTCTCATTGTAATACACGTGGTGATTGTACGATAGCTGTCGTTCGTTCGTTTTTCGGCAGTATAGAGTGACCCTCCTGGGCTTAGATCTGGGTTTACTTTCACATCGTTTACGACTGATTTTCTACACAAATACGTTAGCTACTTAAACAGTGTTATTAAACTTGGAGAGGAAGGTATCCAGTAGTTTTCTAAATCGACTGATTAGTTTTAATGGGATATTAGAATTAATTTTTATAAGATTTCTATTAGCGTGTAATAGATAGTTACCTACTGCCTACGAAGTAATTTAAGTGTAAATTACATAGCTACACAGTTAGGTATAGCTCTGATAGTAATGGATCTATATTCGATATATTATAACGTTTTTAATACCGTTGTAGTAAATATAATCCTAATAGGTTACATGATTTTCATTTAACTGTGTTTATTACACGAGAATTACCTTACAGATATCTAATCATATACACCATTTTTTAATATAAATAGTAGTTCAAACTATTATAACTGTACCTGGCTATATCAAATTGCAACGTCTTCATGCGCCGCACGGAAACCAGCCCAGTCCTTCGTATAACATCCGAGGCGATGTTAGAGAAGCTCGGGAAAGGGACTCCCACTGGAATGCACTCAGCGCCATTTCAAAACAGCTCAAATTAGCCGCTATTATTTAAGTCTGTGCCTACTAGTACTTAGCATGATCACTCTCACATTACCAGACATTATATTAAACTTTTTATGGCTCACTATCTTTAAGACTAAACATACTCTATGCTCAATATATAATACCTACTCAATCGTGACAAATAAATTAACTTTACGTCAATACAATTGCTTATCATATCCGCTGAACTATGTGTTCTTAATGTGTAATCGTATTTTAACAATGTTAATAATAATCTACGTCAAATATTACTTACCTCATACTACAAATCAGATGTATTTCATAAATTCAACTGACTTCCACGAAACTGGTTGTATGTGGTGGTACATCTATATATTTACTCACTATCGAACCTCACACAGAAATTACACCAATATAACATCATTGAGGATAACTAAAGCTAACCTATCCAACTGTATTATATCAATGAAAATATGTATAAGTATACCTGCAACATTTCAGTCCACAACACGATATGTTACCTATATTTATTGCAATTCTTTATATTTAACGCTTACTTTACCTACATTCATCTCATCTCATGATGAATAATCTTGAACTAGCAATAAATATAGACTCAATAATAGGAATCCCATGTCATGTTGTGGAAAACCCAGAAAAATGTGTGGAACTAATCACACCCAACTTAAATTTTAAGATAATATCTATGAATGTCCGTAGTATTAATAAGAACTTTGATGAATTTCTTGTGTACCTGCGTAGACTTAATGTTACTTTCGACATAATTATTTTGACTGAGTGCAGATTAAACGACTGTTATAATATTGAAAATATACCCGGTTATAACACATATAACACACATAGAAATATTAATCAAAATGGTGGTGTAGTTGCGTACATAAAGAACTCTTGGAATGCATTAGTAACCGAACCAATCTTAGCTGATTCATGTTGTATAACAATTGATATACCCAACGTTGCAACTATACTGGGCATTTATCGTTCACCATCTTTTAGAAACACTGCAAATTTTATTCACTCTCTAGATGATAACTTAAATTTACTAAAAAATAAGCAGTCCATTTTAGTCGTAGGCGACATAAACATCGATACTTTATCACCCGAGTCAGAAGAATACCTATGCCTCCTAACGGAGCATGGTTTCGAACAAGCTATCACAAAACCGACCCGTAAAAACGCCTGCTTAGATCACATATCAGTTAAATCAAACGTATCAGCCATAGGAATAGTATGTGAGTCAGACATCACAGACCATAAAATTGTAATAGCAGGACTTGGTTCAAAGGTAACAAAGAAAAACTCGGTAAAATTTCGTAATTTATTAAACTATGAGGCAGTACTTGAAGAAATGAAACAAACAGACTGGGCCCCAGTCTTAAATCAATCGGATACCAATATTGCAGCCACAAATTTTATCACAATTTTAGATAAAGCTATCACAATCAACTCTAAAACTGTCAAATTAAGCAAATCGAAATCAGTCATAGAGCCATGGATGACAACAGGCTTACTCCGATGTGCACGACACCGAGATAAACTACATTTAAAACAAAAAAAGGAACCTAATAATGAAGTTTTAAAATTAATATACACGCGCTACAGAAATTTTTATAAAAAATTGATAAGGAACATTAAAAACGAGTATGAAAAGGACCAACTACATTCAAATATAAAAAACCCTAAGATGCTTTGGAAGTCCATAAAAAATATCTGCAACTTCAAAACTAAAAACAATAATGCCACAGATCTCACTACTATACATAATGACCCCGTTGAATCTCTTAATATTACAAACAGATACTTTGCATCAGTAGGACAAAACCTTGCCCGCGAAATAATTAGAAAAACAAACACCACAGAGGATGAACTTGCTACTAACATGAAAGGTAAAGAACCCACTGAATCCTTATTTTTAGAGCCTACAGATCCTCATGAAATCATTAGTATAATAAATAATTTAAAAACTGGTAGTGCCCCCGGCTTGGATGGTATCACTCCACTCCTATTAAAAACAATTAAAAACGCAATAGCAGAACCCCTAGCCCATATATTTAACCTAAGCATTGGCAACGGTGTTTTCCCTACAGCATGGAAAATATCAGCGATTACCCCAATATTTAAAGATGGCACGAGAAATGCACCCGAAAATTACCGACCAATCTCTTTACTTAGCGTAATCTCTAAATTACTGGAAAAAGTGGTTAATAAACGCCTGGTGAAGTTCGTGGAATCCAATGGGCTTTTATCCCCACGGCAGTTCGGATTTCGACAGAATAAATCCACCGAAGACGCAGTCATACTCCTTTCTGAACTTGTTGCAAAGTATCTGGACAGTGGAAACTCTTGTATTGGTGTGTTCCTCGATCTGGCAAAGGCCTTTGATACCGTGTCAACAAAAATACTACTAAAGAAGCTCCAGTACTTTGGTATCAGAGGCCTTTCACATGATTGGTTCAAAAGTTACCTCACTAATAGAGAACAACTTATAAAAATTGAATCAGTAAAAAGTGCAACCCTGCCTGTCAATTACGGCGTCCCTCAGGGAAGTATACTTGGCCCCACTCTCTTTCTCTTGTATATGAATGACATCCATGACCTTAATAATAATATGATTAATGCAGAGATAATATGTTATGCCGACGATACCGCTATTATTTTCAAGGGCCGAAATTGGGAAGATACATATAACAGTACTGAAATGGGAATGGTGGCTATTAACGATTGGCTAGCAAACAACTTACTAACTATAAACCACAAAAAAACCAAATACTTATGCTTCCATAAAACTGCCGCATCCCAACCTAATATTCCTAATCATATAAAAATTCATACTTGCAAACTCACACAAATCCTAGATTGTAACTGTCAGTCTATTGATAGAACTAATTCTATTAAGTACCTCGGTGTGATATTAGATCAAAATCTCAATTTCAAAGAGCATACGCTCAGTCTGGCAAATCGAATAAGAAAAACTGCAGCTATACTAAAAAAACTCCGTAATTCAGCCGAACCATTTCTTCTTACAAGGGTCTACGTTGCCATATGCCAATCCATTGCCTCGTACTGTATCCCAGTGTGGGGCAGTGCAGCAAAAACTACCCTAATTATTCCTGAAAGAGCTCAAAGATGTGTTTTAAAAGTTATGCACAAGAAAAAATTCAGATTTCCTACCCAAACTCTTTACAAAGAAGCTAAAGTCCTAACCATCCGTCAACTATTCATTCTCAGGCTCTGTCTCTCCACCCACAAAAAAGTAGTAACTTCTGATATCTACGATCAATTATGCAAAAAACGTGTGTTCAAAATGCCATCTCTTTACGTTAACACTTCCTTTGGTCAAAGGTTTGGAGCTTATATAAGATCACATATATATGTCGCAGCGTTGGCAGACAAACGCCGCATCGATGTTGATTTGAGCGTGTAAACGCGTCGTAATCGAATCAGAAACGTCAAGGGATTTTCCTTGGGTAAGGTCGATACAGCACTGGCAACATTTTAAAAAGTAAGAGGTCACGTGACGTTTAAAAAGTGAACCGGCCATGCCGCCATTCTGGATTCTGAGCTTGGACGAGTTGGAAGTGACACGGGAAACAGTGTGCTGTATCGAACTTGCCGCGTTTCTAAAAGTAATCCGTCTGCATCATCGCGATCTTGCATTGCTACATTAAGTGTTGATTGTAATCTGAATAATCAAGATACGAACTACACGAAGAGCCTATTATTTCCGCCCGCACGATGAATCCACCGCCAGACGAAATGCCCGGCGGACACCCCTTCCCCGTCATCAGATGTGGGATCAGAAGACGCCACCCCACGTGCTTCACACCACGACACGAACTACGAGAAATGACAGCAGCTTCTAGAACAACAGAATCGGAATTTCCTGACGCTTGTTCGAGCTATGAAAACGCTGTCGTCGTCGTCCGAGCTGAGGTTACCTGATTACGATCTCAGTAAATCCGATGTCGACGCACGTTCTTGGATGTCGACTGCGGACCTGTGCATCAACGACGAGAATCTGCTAGGCGCACGGCTTATGGTGGCCTTGAGCCGCGCTCTGAAAGGTCATGCGTCCACGTGGCTGTCAACTGTATCTTTCCCTTGGATGACATGGAGTGACTTCACGGAGCTTTTCATACGAAGGTACGAGTGCCCAGAAATACAGCTTCATTCCTAATTAATTTGAGTGACAGTAAACCGAAAGAAAATGAGTGCCTTGCTACTTATGCTGCCTAGCTGATGACTGCAATCATGTCACGCTGGAAGAACATGAATACCGAACAGCTTGCTTTGGCTACAGTGTTGGCACATGTTTCCCGATTTGACCGACGTGTCCAACGACTGGCTTTCACTACAGAAGTGACTACGCGCAACCAGCTTCAGCAAAAGCTCAAGGCTGTTTCGTTTTTAAAACAGAAAGTAGCTAATGGCGAGGACTACCCCGATAGCAAGAAAATTCGCAGCTTCAGTGCCTCTGTTTCCATAAAGTGCAACTACTGTGAGAAATTAGGGCACAAGTCCACGTTCTGCTTACAAAGAAGATGTGGTTGGAGGAGACCAGAAGAGCGTTCCCCTTCCCAACCAAGTGACAATTTCAAGAGGATACCGCCTCCATCTACAGCGAAGACTGCGGTCACTGGCTTCCACTGCCAGGGCCAGGGACACTTCGCATCCAGCTGTCCAAAGCGTCGCAGAGAGGACCAGGATGCTGCCAGTGGAGGAGCGAGTGGATGCGGTGCAGCCAAGGAGAAGAGGGTCGATCTGTGCGTAGTGAGCGCGCCTGCTGGGATGTTGCATTAATCTGGTGAGCTGTTTTCGTTTAAACTATGACTGTGGTTTCAAAGTTTAGAGGCTAGATGTTTCATTACGTGGATGAGGTTAGTGTGACCGGTACTGTGGAATTATTTTCGAGGTTCGAGTCCTGGAACTGTTAATCTGTCGGGTTGCCAGACCTGTTGACTTTAAAAAAAAACTAATGATATTGAGGTTGATCAAAATCCTGAGATTAAGTTAAGTTCATTAGGGTTATGGACATGCGTCCATGACCTCATTAGGTAAATTTCCGAAAGTTGATTCCCAATTTTTTTGATTATGATCTTTTTTATGCTAAGTAATGATGAAACAATAGATTGGATTGCGTGTTTCTGTGGTGTGTCTTGCTCAATTGTTTAATGCCACTGGATGGAAGTGGTAGTACAAGACTAACACTGGATGGAAGTGTTAGTGAGTGCTGGATGGAGGCACTGGAATGACGCCGGATGGAGGTGTTAGTGAGTGCTGGATGGAGGCACTGGAATGACACCGGATGTAGGTGTTAGTGAGTGCTGGATGGAGGCACTGGAATGACACCGGATGTAGGTGTTAGTGAGTGCTAGATGGAGGCACTGGAATGACACCGGATGTAGGTGTTAGTGAGTGCTGGATGGAGGCACTGGAATGACACCGGATGTAGGTGTTAGTGAGTGCTGGATGGAGGCACTGGAATGACGCCGGATGGAGGTGTTAGTGCGTGCTGGATGGAGGCACTGGAATGACACCGGATGTAGGTGTTAGTGAGTGCTGGATGGAGGCACTGGAATGACACCGGATGTAGGTGTTAGTGAGTGCTGGATGGAGGCACTGGAATGACGCCGGATGGAGGTGTTAGTGCGTGCTGGATGGAGGCACTGGAATGACACCGGATGGAGGTGTGCATTCGTGATGAGTACTTGGGTAACCGGATGAAGGTTGCCGGACAAGTGAGCAAGGACCATTGGTAATCAGATCCTGATCCGTGTTTTTGTTTCGTACAGAGTTAAAGATAGTGGATTAACTTTCGAGTAGGTATTGATTTGTTTTGTCTGATACCACTAGATGAAGTGGTAGTAGACTGACGCCGGATAGAGGTTGTCTTGAGTCACTATCAGACGCCAGAGAGAGGTTGTCTTGGATGAGAGTATGATTAATTTAAGCTGTGTATACATTCTTCGATTATTTTTAACGTTATTGCTGTTCCATCAATGGGTTTAAGCTGTTTTAAAAATTTCCTTTTTGAAACGTGTAACTAATTGAACTTTGATATCCAATTTTGAGATTTAATGACTTTTTGTCTGATACTGTTCAAGTTAAAGCTTCATAGTTCATCAGTGTGATGAATGCAGAGTTCATGAGCCCACTGCTTTCTTCCCTGACTAGGTCAGGACTGGCCGAGTAAAATTCAGTTACTGCGGTTGTTTTTCTTTCTTTCCAGATAACTCACACGAGGACGTGTGAGATGTCATGATGGCCGTGTCGCAGCGTTGGCAGACAAACGCCGCATCGATGTTGATTTGAGCGTGTAAACGCGTCGTAATCGAATCAGAAACGTCAAGGGATTTTCCTTGGGTAAGGTCGATACAGCACTGGCAACATTTTAAAAAGTAAGAGGTCACGTGACGTTTAAAAAGTGAACCGGCCATGCCGCCATTCTGGATTCTGAGCTTGGACGAGTTGGAAGTGACACGGGAAACAGTGTGCTGTATCGAACTTGCCGCGTTTCTAAAAGTAATCCGTCTGCATCATCGCGATCTTGCATTGCTACATTAAGTGTTGATTGTAATCTGAATAATCAAGATACGAACTACACGAAGAGCCTATTATTTCCGCCCGCACGATGAATCCACCGCCAGACGAAATGCCCGGCGGACACCCCTTCCCCGTCATATATAATGGTATGTTACACTACTGCAATATGAAAGATATGTCTGTTCGTGAGGCTAAAATTAAATTAAAAGATTGTCTCCTACAGTTAGATTACTTCACCACAGAAAGTATTTTAGATTAAGATATTGTTATGTTGTTGTTTGAGCAAAAGAGACATAATTTATTTTTAATTTTTGTTAATTTTTTTTTTTTAGTTTTTTAGTTTAAATTGTTCAATTCTATTTCTATTTGAAATTTCTTATTTTAAACTGTTTTTGATTATATAAATTATGGTACCCCAAGATACGGGCAAAGCCTAGTTTGGGGACCACTTTATTAACTAAGATTATAACTTAAATAAGACATGTGCAAATTATAGTGTAATATTAGTGTACCTAACGGAAAATGTATGTACCTAAACTGTTTTTTGTGCAATAAAATTTCTTTTTATTTATTTATTTTATTTATATACAATACAATAAAATTTATAATCGATTGTTTAATAATTTACCATTAGTTAAATGTGTTTTAACCCCTGACCAAAAAAGAGTCGTGTTCTGAGTATAAAGTGTTGTGTGTGATTTCTATTGATAATCGTTTTTATGTTTAGAATTTCATAATAACTACTCAAAAATAATAAAAATATGCCATGTAGTCTCAGCTCAGATATCCGGTGAAGGCGAAGTGAGTCATCTATGTGTATGAGCATAATATTTGTAGCTTGCAAAATATTAACTTACTTATTTGTAATTTTAGATACGTTGTATTTTTTTAAATTATATCATCGTAGTACAGGTACAGACGACCGAATGGCGTAGTGGTTAGTGACCCTGACTACTGAGCCGATGGTCCCGGGTTCGATTCCCGGCTGGGGCAGATATTTGTTTAAACACAGATATTTGTTCTCGGGTCTTGGATGTGCCCGTAAAATGGCAATAGGCCCGCCCCCTATTACATTGGGACTAGCATAACACTCTGGCGAAACGTGGGTGCAGCAATGCACCTCTGCCTACCCCGCAAGGGAGTACATTAGTACAAGGCGTGAGTGCGTGTTTTTTTTTTTTTTTTTTTTTTTTTAGTACAGGTAATTTGATAGGTCAAGTTGGTGATTTTAGGGATCTCGACGTACCTAAACCCGTAAATAATCCATTGCAGGACATGGGCCTTCTCCAACACTAGGAGGTTATTGCCATAATCTCATTGGACTACATGTCATACACTCACGCCTGTCTCCCAGAGGGGTAGGCAGAGACTAACCCCCTTATTCATAAAAAAGTTAGTGGGCGCTTTAGCTATTGAACTGTTCTGTCACTCTCTGACAACAATTTGTTCTTTGACAGAGAGGCACAAAACAGTAACTTTTTTAAGAAGAAGGGGGTATGGATCTCTATGTGCCACAATGATGACTGATAATCTTTTGCTACATGTCTCTTCATCTTCATACACGCTCTTCCATTTTGGAAACACCTTGTTTGGCTCTTATCGAGTATGTTGCCTAGTTGTAGGTATTACGTAGGTATATTAAATCCAAGTCGATGAATAATTGTGTACTAGGTACCTCCAGTGAGTCATGGCAGTGTACAATTGGACCGCTGTAGTTTCGTAATAAAGATAAGGGAGCAATAAGCCTTGTTGTAAACGATTAATTTTATAGGCGCGAAGGTAAAAGCATTACCTCTATTTGTTTTATCAAGTAGCTGGAATTATTGACTACTATTGATATTATTGTGTTATTTGCTTTCATGAATTATTGTAAATATGGCATTTTATGTATGTTGAACTACGACGTGTATAAAGTTTGACAAAACACTTAACTATATATATAAACAGTCTCCTCATCCTCTTTCTTTGTAAGAAAGGGAATGGCTAAGATTAGTGGAAAAAATAAATTGAGTAGGTTAAATAACATACATGATTGAAAGGTGCGTGTTTATGTACTAAAGTACAACTAATATATTTTTTGTATAATCTAGTTCACACTACGAATACTTTGTTGGGCAGAAATAAATAAGTTGGAATATTAATTCGATGTAGAAATAAGTAGCTACAATACAACTTACCTTTTCCATACATAGTCGGTACAAGGCACATACACATCTAAAACCCAATACATACCTACAGGTACATAAAAATGCAGACCCAAAGTCCTTATTGATATTTACTCCATGGCTCTACAAAAGAGGAAATACATTTAAAACGTTTTAAGCAAATGAATATGCAGTGACTAAACGTTTTTACGTTTTTGACTCCCAGTTTTACTAGAGGAGATACAATAGAAAACACTTACTGCAGTGGCTCTCAAACTCAGGGCAGCATAAGTATAGCAAACGACGTAACGATGTTTGGGTTGTAATTACAAAAAAAAACTATTGCACTACAGAAACTAAATTGAAGACCGAATGGAGTAGTGGTTAGTGACCCTGACTGCTATGCCGAACGAAGGTCCCGGGTTCGATTCCCGCCGACTTTAACACCAACTTTTACTTAAGCACCTTATACACTCACAAGCAATTACAAAGTTCCAGTCACATATATGGAACGGCAATGGCACGTGGCACTGTTACGTTGTTCGTGAGTGTATATTTAGAGTTGTCGAGGGCTGTCCAAAGGTTGGGAACCGCAGGCTAGCTCCCCGTTACTTCGAACACTTGCAACAGTCTGTCGTTAAAGGCACTATTACCATATTACTATTATGGGTTGAAACATAATGGAGTTCAGAAGTACAGGTTTAGGCCGGGACACGCATGCTACGGACACACTTTCACACAAGTTCATTCGAAACTGTTATCAATATCGGCTTGTTAACGTTTAAGAGTAACGTTTCGACACAAGCTGTTTTTATAGTTTAATAATAAGTGAAAATAAATTATAATTGTGTGCGTACAAAAACCAGCTGTTTTGCCCCTTTCTGTAAAGTAACAATTTTAAACATGTTAAGTATGTTTTTTTAAAATCCTATTTATAAGTATACATCTATGTATTTGCCATTTTTTTTTTTGGAAACAATAACATAAGTACTTTCAATACTAATCACATTCCGGTTAGAGACGCCCAATCGATTAAAGGTTGACTTCTTCAAAGCTGTGACCCAACCATGAATCTATTATTTACAAACATTATGACTCATGTTGGTCACGTTATGTGAGTCACTTAGAACCATGTCTGAGCACGTGCAGAACGTCTGAAAATGACTGAATACATAATACCTAATTAAAAAGATTAAGTACATAGGTAATTTTTAAAGCACATGTGTCGTCTAAATAAAATTTATACCTCAATTAAAATAAAAACCTTGCTAATGTACTTACACTTTAAAAATATCAAAAACTAAAAAATATATACAGGAACTCTTTCTGTGTTTAGTCGGTCAAAAATATTTTTTAACCGCGAACTTCTAAGCTTTACCTTACTTAGAAGTTCTCTAGAATAAATTTAATAATCTTTAGCAACTTTAGTAGGTATGTAGGGCTTTTTGAATGACGACTGCGTTCGCTTGTTCATCATTTTCGTGAATCCGTATTGCTCTCATGCTACAAATTTTCTTAACCTCTCAACCGCCACGCCTTAATTAAATAACTAAACCATTGAAAAAATAAATAAAACAAATGGTTTCCAGAGACAAACGGTACAACTTGACAGCGTCGTCTACAAACAGCTTAAACGGTAGGTAAATAATTTTATCCGAAAACAGATGCTCTGGAGCCATAATAAAACTACCTGTACTTCACTTAACAATCCATTACACGTATACACATGTATTACGTAAGTGTACTGAGTGGTTTAAATGATTTATGCTCATTGTAATTTCGGTTTACAACTTAAATGAGTGGTTGGGGCCATTATAAGGCTGTCATAATCCAGCGATAACCGTCTCTGTTAAAGAATCCTCACGATATGTGTACACTATCATGATGTTTGATGGGTAAGTGAAATTGCCATCAAAGTTATACGTCTTAAAGTAGGTTAAGATGTAAACACCCATACCTTGAAAGTACTTTGCGATGAATCATAGAGTATTGATTGAGTACTTCGGTACATGTATTTCAAAAGACAATTAAAAAATTAATATCATTTTTTATTAATTGTCTTTTAGAAAATTTATTATACATACTTATGTATTTTAAATGGAATTAATGGCTTGTTAATGGTATCCAACGAAAAGGGTGTACAATATTAGCATGGCATACCTAACATTTAACTAAGCTGTTACGTACTCTATTACCACCACACTAGTAATTATAATTATTTGTGGTGACATCTCTCACTCGGCCATCCGATACCAAGCTAGGCAGAGCCTGTATAGGTATCGGACAGCTGATAAATCTACACATGTATCTGTGGATATATTATTAAATGATAGATACACATATTATTATTAATACCCAAGATCCGAGTACTAATATATCTTTAAACAAATATCTGCCCGGGCCGGGGATCGAACCCGGGACCTTCGACATAGCAGTCAGGGTCATTAATCACTACACCATTCGGTCATCATGACAATAGGATTCCATGTGACGTGCCGACTAGCACTTAATAATTTACTTCTCACAAAAATAGCGTGTTAACGCATTGCATAAACCTCTTAATTCATTGTTTAAAAACACCGTGTTGCATACACATACAAATTAACATGTAAAACCTCCAAATAACGACTCGTTCCTCGGAATGAGGCGTCGCGTTAACCGCTTATCGGTTGGGGCCAGAAATTTTTATATTCATGAGGTAATAAAATAAGCGATCCATAATTTTTAGTGCATCTCCCAGACGAGTGCAGTGGAGATAAGAGGGACCAGGGGGGTTACTCTATACTGATGAAAAACTAACGAACGAGAGCTGTCGTGCAATCGGCACGTTTAATACAACGAGATAGAGTCTTGGCTTGCGCAGCAGCGCTCCGAAACTTAGTTTTTTGTTATATAAAGTGACCCCCCCAGTGCTGTGTAGCTTCTGGAAACGCTATGCCACTTTAGATAAATGATATTACGAGTACTTGTCACACACCTTAAAGGTTAATGGTTTTATTGGTTTGAGAGCTCGGTAATTATGACTTGTGTGTGGTATTTATGAGTTACTTACATTATATTATTATATGTATGTTTTAACGCTACTTGACTTTTTTTATTTGATATGAAGATACATTTGGTTAAAATCACTGAGTGAAAATAATTAACTAGATTACCTGTTACCCCTGAAATTAAGAATCAAAATTAAAAATTAAAACTTGCTAAACGTCGCCCTCGATTTCCATCACATTTACTTCACATTTGACTTACGAACAATTTACAGTTTTTTTTGACCTGCTTTTCATCTTACCACTCCAATCTTAGTAGAACTCTATATTCGTGAGCGCCAGAAAAACTATCCTCCGTCTATCACATATCAATTAACACTACTTGACGGTCACTTAACGGCCTCGGTCTATACAATGCTCCTCACTACTTTCATCTGATATTATAAAACCCTTATTAAACCCTATCATAACTGCAAACACAACAATAACTGCAACAACTTCCCCCGCACACCAAAATCACAGCCTAACGACGATCTATAAACCACGTCGGCTGCAGCCCTAATTTTCCTCTGAATATTCACTAAATTCTAAGGCAGTGTTCACAATTACCCAGGCCATCACATATTGGCAGGTCTTTTGTAATAATTCCGTTGCCGCCGGCGCTGAGCGATACATTGATGCGTCAGTCCGCTGTCTGCTGGTACCCGGGTCTGTGTGTCTAGTGGCGGTGCCATGCACCCGGCGGTTGAGGGGTTAACATTAACACCATTTATGGGACACTTGGGATTAATCGTCACAACCCATCACGTTACATAACCCCATTGTTGGGACTCGGGTCTCCTTCCAAGGAAGAAAGGGTTTTAGGCCTAGTCCACCACGCTGAACTAGTGCGGGTTGGAAGGCCCCAACACAAGCAATAAGCCTTCGATTATGGACCTCAATTGATATTAAGATTTTTCCGTTAGCAGTTTGAGATAAAAACCTGTAAACAGCGTATCAGTTGAATATCTTTATGATAAAACGTAACATACTCTTGATAAATATGTCTAGTAAATCAGCGTACAATTTTTGACAAGCTGAAACCTTTTTTTTTTATAAAGCCTATTTAGTTTCCCACTGCTGAAACCTAAGCAACAATAATAAAAACCTTCATAACAGTAGTATTCATGCTTCATAACCTTCACAACACAAAAAATCTAGAACAGAGTTTGTTACCATGCCGAAAACATTAGCCAGCCAGATTACTAGTCGCATTACCCACATCATGGTATACAAGCCAGCCATCCGATTCAGGGTTAATATTAACCCTTACACCGCTCGCTAATTTCCGCAACTTATGGCTTCAGCCTAGTGCCGCCAGCGAGCGAGATAATAATGCATATCCGCTTACAAGCTTACTCTTAGCTCAATAATTGGAAACGCATGTTGAACTCGCACTTGCCACAGGGTGCCTTACTGCGCTAAATAGTGTTCAGTTACACTGTTCCATTGCAGGCCTGGTAATTGGTGGGCGATATATGGGAATATTCTAGACTGTTTGATACTACGGTCTAGACTAATTAGGCTTTGTGGCGGAGGTATGCTGGTGATTTGATACTGTGCTTTTGCGGTTTCAGTTTTGTTGTAAGCTGTGTGGGCAACTCAGGGCAGAAAGTAAACGAAATGTGGGAGAAACTACTAGATAGTGGCCGGTAGAGGTTGAAAGAGGAATGTTGAGGACAGATTGATATAATGTCCACCAATGGAGTGCTGAATATTGATAGATGTACGTATCGATCTGATAGTTACTTTTAACGTTACATAAACAACTAAAACAAAAGGTAAACCATCACAGTATTTCGAAACGGCAACCATTGACGATGAATCTTTCTCCTAAAAAACAGATCTTGCACCAGAAATCCCGAATTAAATATAACGACAGCATTCAAGCTGCAATTTCCCACAGGCTTACATAATGTTACGTCAGTGTGACATATCGGGCAATTGTTTTCTCAATTGCCCGTGTACGTTAAACCTAGGTTTCCTAGTCCTAGATTCTAGGTATTATCCGAACCTAGCCCGGGGGGAGTGTCGGCAGGTCGGAGCTAGAGCTGACGGGAAAATCGGAGTTGAAATCTCGACTGTTTTGGATGACAAGAGCCCGCGTTAAATTGCCGGGTGTTGGTATGAATTTTCTCGGCGTCATAAATTATGCGCTTTTGTTTTTGAAGGAAATAATTTCAGGCGTCGGGAATAGATCATCTCTTGTTTTTTTATAATAACTGAATAAATATGTAATAAAAACGGTAAGTAGGTCTTTTGTCGTTCAGGTTAATAAATATGTACCCGAAAAGACTGCAGGTTGACTGGTAGAAAATGCTTCTAGCATTAAGTCCACCTGATTGTACATAATTACTTCTGTATATTGTGCAATAAAAGAATAAATAAATAAATAAAAGAAAGTTGCATGTCATTGCTCAAAATATAATATAATAATATAATATATGTATTACTTATTAAAACATGTTTTTTTTATTTTATTATTCTTAAGGAAACATACAGAGCAGATGGATGCATTAAAGTTAAATACATAAGTAGTACTTTTTCCAATAAAGTTTCCATTAATATTTAAAGACATTTTAGTTTTAAAAATCCACAATACACATTAAAAACGTAACACAAACAAAACATGGTTACACAGAGCATTTATACTACAAAATTAACAGAAAAATTACAAAGGTCACAGAGACTATGCAAAATTTAAGAGACTACAAGGCTCAATATAGTTATCCTTATAAACCTATTCACAAAAGGTATTCATTAGGTATTTTTTAAATATACACATTTCAGTATGGAATGGATCAAGTTTGGAGAAGTTTTTATTAAATGAACATGCACGTGATATAAAAGCATTATCAGCATACTTGGTTCGAGTTGAAGGTACATGGAATAACTTAGGCTTTCGACAAGTTACCCTAGGGCATAAAAAAGATAATTTAGAAAGCAAGTTTGGGGAGTCAATTTTATTATTAAGTATTTTGTACATAAACATTTGATCAAGATAATTGCGCCTATTTTTAAGTGATACAAGTGAAATGGAGTTATAGGTTCAAACATAAAACTAATTTAAACGTTAAATAAACTCATTAATATTATTATTTAAGTACCTAATTTAATTTATTTTTTACATTCAACAATCGGTATTAGGTGTGAACGCTCTTTCTCATGCTCAATCTACATAGTGAACTTACCTAACTAATTAAAGCTCATGTTACCAATACTACTAAAAAACACTCTCAAACACTTTTCGTCATAAAGACAAAAGAAAACACACGGTAGCACAACGCGTGTCATAACAAGGCTCATGTCCATAAACACTGGAATCTATTTCGCCCAACTTTAAAAAAGTAAGTTCGCCAACTCAACTACTTGCCTGTGGCGCTCACTTGGGCAAGTAGTACGCGAGACAGCTAAGTTACTTTACCTAACTTGTGCCCGAGACAAGCGCTTAGACTGCAGACAACTTACTTTTATAACTTGTACTTATACACTTCTATAAGTTAAACTTGTAAGGAGCAGTATTTTTGTTGCGGGAAGTGTTTGTGTGTATGGGGTTCCGAATTATGAGGTTTGGTCTGGAAGGAAGTTATAGTAAATTATTGTAGTCATTAATCGCCCTTTGCTGCATATTATGCTTCTCAAACCCTTATGCGATTATTCTACTACTATTTTCGCCAGTTCTGTCAAGAAAACTTTCATTAAAATATTTTTTATAGAACTTTTAAACAATTATCAGTCAAAATGAAAAGAGAATACGTAAGCAATTTCAAAAGCTCGCATGTAAAAGATTTAATTAATATTATACCTAAAAATATAATATAAAATACCAATTGATATCCTCTTTTAACATATTAAATACCGTCTTTTTAAACCAAAGAAATAAACATTTCCGTTTGAAACAGTACGGTAGTTGAGACTTTATAGTTACTGTTGGACTATAGTCAAAGATAACTAATTTTATTGTAGCAACGATCAATACACAGTTTCCACCATTAATCATTACAATAGTTCCCGGATACGCCGCGAGATGGCAGTGATTCCCAACGTCCTGTGGTTTTTAGTGAGAAAAGGGCAGGAAATTGATAACTAAGATAGACTGACTGATTTATATCATTTCTCTAGTCATTACAGATAAAATCTACATAGTGTGTGTGCAATAATGTAATTCTAATAGCAGGATGCTATCAGTCAAGTAATGGTGTAAGGAAATTAGATGAGTTAAAAAACTGTTTAAATGGTTATTGATTTAGTGTTGTGTAATTTCAATTAATATCTAAGTATTTAAATAGCCTACCAATAACTCTTTATAGCTTAGATAAATAAAAATATTTTTAGCCTTTACTGAATGTTAAGGCTGCCTATAATTATTCTTGCATTGTCCGTAGTCTGTAAGTAGGTATATTCGTATAACATACGTGACGTTCAATAAAATAATATTCTATTCTATTTTGGGTACCTATGTATATTATGTAGGCTTGTAAATAATACGTAAGCGATTTCAAAAGCTCGCATGTAAAAGCTTTAACTAAGATTACTTATAGGTACCTACATAATCATGTTTCCCAGATAACATACAAACACTGACCAGAGAGTTCGAGCCAGCAACTTGACTTACATCGGAGTTGCAGGCTGCCCCCCTGCCCTTTACCGGCCCAGTGTCACGACGCCGCGCCCAGAGCCGCTTGGTCTCCCACAGACTAAGGCACAAGCTTATTATGCTGTAAGACCTTTTCCCAACAGATTCGCTTTGAAAAAACCGGGGGAATTTCGGGTATTAAACCATTTACTCCAGGAGGCCAACCCGAATACTATCAAAATTATCACAGACACTAAAGATGATAAATATTGGCTATGCCGTATTATAGTAGATAGATACGCAATTCTCTTTTAATATTGTTGATTTCTAATGTGCGATGCTGGTACGGTAGTTGGATATAGGTTTTTATAGGGCAATACTCTGTCCTCGCCCTTCCTCATCGGGCTACTATCAGCTATCTGTCTAAGATTGGACCTACGTGATTCTATTAAGTATACAATTCATAGGATTTTTGCGCCCAACCACGAGTTTTGATAACGATTTTCGGAATCAAAAGTATTGTATTTGACACTACCCAACAATCATTTTTGTCCTAGTAAATGACTTCGCCCCTGGTTCCCAACATGCTGCGTCGTGTAATATACGCGCAGCTTTAAAGCCTACAAGAGCACAGTTTTATGGGATGTTTGAGAGGTCTCAACAAACTGGTCGCGCCGAGAACAGGTTTTGGCTTAGTGTGGGTGTATCACTACCGCACTACGCAACGGTGCCGAGATATTATGAGGTGGACTTATTCTCTGATTTATCCGGTTTGTGAAATACATTCGTGAGCTTCGTAACCAATGAAAAAGTTCCAGTGAGAAAAGAAACAAATTACTCCTAAACGGAAAAGGCTAGTTTAATGACGCCGTTTGCAATATTGAAGTACATTTAACAGCGCATCAATATATTACTAACTAAAAACTTAAATATTGGGTCTTAATTTTAAATTAAATGTTTTTTTTAATTGTTTCAGTTCTGTTGATGTCGGCTTTTTGTTGATGGAACATTTTCATTTCTTGTGAGTGTATTAAAATGTAGCCAAGAAATAGAATACATAATCTTTTATTATTTGTCTTGATTAAAGTAGGTCTGCTATGTTTGTCTGCTCTGTGTACCCTAAAGCCTTCACTGTATTTAGAATCAAGAAATATTTGCTTGTTGTTTGTTTATTAATTAGTTTGATTGGTGACTCCATTACCACAACTTTGTAGTAATTCCAGTAGTTTATTTATTATAAACATAAAAAGCTGCTCGGGTAAGTATGTTTGCTATATCAATATTACTTAACAACTTACGCATTAATTTCTAAAAGAGTAGGCAATTTCGCAATGCTTTGCTTCTTATTTTATGTGCCATCATCATCTTCGGCGCGTAATCATCCAACGCAAGAAAGAAAAACTTTATTTGACACATTTATAAAAAAAACCTAAACATTATCAAATATAAATTTGCTTCGTCGTCGAAAAGGTGTCCACTCAGCTAATGCGGCGCCTTCGGCTAGCTCAAAGGACACTTCGCTGTTATGACACCTTTCCCTCTCAAGGAACGCCGTCCGTACTACCTACCCTCCCACTTACTACCTATATCTTACCTTACTCTATAGAATCAATTAAACGAAACTGATAACAAATGTTTATAAATTATTTACTTAAGCTCGATACATAACTTTAATCTCGGTATCAATTCCCCTTTACAAATATTAATGGTATCCAATTGATTCCATACTAATTGATATGTCCTTTTAGAGCGGGGCAAAAGTAAATTGCGTAATTTGTTCAACAACAGTATTAATGGTCGACTCGGACTCGGAATTTTAAAGCAATAGGTGTGTGACGAGTGGCGTAGTGGTTACGTAGTTAGTGACTGCTGTGTTGAAGGTCCCGTGTTCGATTCTCGGCGGGGTAAATGTTTGTTTAAAGATAGATTTCTGGTTATGGGTCCTGGTGGTTTTTTAAACGTATATGCTGTAAGTATTATATTAGACTTTATTAGGGGATACACTGGGCATGGCGTGACGTGTGTCTTTGGTTTTCAATCGGACTCGTAAAGCAACGAAACGAATACGAAATCCGAATGATTACTCTAATACAAAGTTTTCCACTATATAAAGAATTCATTGGTACGTGGCAGGATTCGAACCCGACGGCCTCATGAATGAGAGCCGATACCTTATCCGTTACACCACCGTCTACCACCACTCTCTTATATATAATTATATAATTCTATATAATATCCCGTAACACTCTTTCTAAATATATTTAAATACCTACCCCTAATATACTAACACACTTTACACTACGTTGCCACCCAAATGTTCGTATCACAGAGCCAAGTACCGTCTAGAGATGACAAGTAAGTATATTAAACTGGGGGGTCACTCTATATGACGAGAAACGAAGTGTCGGTGCGCTGTTGCGAGAGCCACGACTGATCTCCCTGCCATAGCATCAAGATGAGCTAGAACCCATTTCGGAATCGCGAAGCATTGCTTCATTCAGAGATTCATGCTCATTTTTTATTTATTTTTATTACCTACTTTTTAACCTTTTCCTGTAAATGTATGTGTTAGAAATAAACGAATTTTCTTTCTTTTTTTCTATGTCAGTGTTTTAAACGAGCCGATTGCACGACAGCTCTTGTTCGTTCCTTTTCTGTTAGCATACAGGGTACTAAGCCAAAAGAGGGCGACTCAGAAGGTGATGCTGATCAACTTTTAAAAATTCACGAAAAAAAAATTCTTTTCCATAGAAACTTTGTTGGTCACGTCACTATAGACAACGATTTATTTTTTCTCGGATTTCCGAAACTCGTAGAGTTCCGAGACTCGCAAAAGATGTTCGGAATGACCCCCTGAGTTACCCCCTTTCGGCTTAGTATACCCTTTTTGCAACACCCTGTAGAGTAGCCCTCGCTCGCAGTGCAAGAGTCTGCAAGACGGATGCATGCAATATTCCCGGCGGAGCTCACGCTGAGTTTTCAATTAACAATACCCGGAGATTCTTGTCTGCGACATTGTAACTCTATGGCTTTACTACCTGTGATATTGCGAAGAGATGCCTTGTACTTTAAAAAAAATACTAGTTTTGTACACTCACGAGCAAAGAAAAAGTTCCACTCACAAAGTTCTGACACAAAACAGCCCCTATTTCTTCAAATATTTAATTTATTTGAACAAAATGTTTATATTTTTAGTTGATAGTATTCTGATGCGCTGTTAAATGTACTTAGTGCAATTTTTGCAGGCCATGTCGTTTAAGTTTTTTTTTTCGTTTATGATTAAAATTTTATTCTCAATTCGCAGCACTGTTTATTTATTATACCTAAATATTATAATGATTGACAGTCCAGTGACAAGTTGAAACACTGTATTTTGTAGAGGTAAGGCTAGATAGTGCAGTATCTCAATATTTTATAATGTTTGCTTACCTACCTACATGTATCTACCTCCATGTTTACTGACTAATAAATCAGTTCCGATCATACCACGGTGTTGTTACTACGCTCCGCGTCTCTAAATATATAGAACCCAACTAATAGTTCATTTGGCACCGAGGATGAGCCCTCCGGGAACATCAAGTGATAGTGGTTCGCTGGCCACCTTAAACATTAAGGAATTTGATATTCGTTCCGGAAAATGGAGTGTTTACGTGAGTCAGTTAAAAGCGTGGTTCGACATCAACCAAATCAAGATGGTGATGCAGTCAAAATATTTAATCGCAGTGGTTGGACCCGAGACGTTAGAACTAATCATTGACTTGTGTTACCCATCCGCGCCATCTGATGTTACATTTGAAGATATCGTCGAAAAGGTTACAAAACACTTGTCTCCGAAGCGGTCGGAGATAGCAGAGCGCATTTGTTTCCGGAGTTGTAAACAAGAAGCGGGGCAGACATTGAGCGAATACACGGCGAGGCTAAAACAGTTGGCAAAAAATTGCAACTTCAGTGGCACGACGGGCACCACGGGAACTACGTATCTGGAAGAAAATCTACGCGACCAGTTTGTGTTTGGCATGCGTAGCGACACCATACGTTTTCGTCTGCTAACTGAAACCAGTTTGACCTTCGCACGAGCTACAGAGTTGGCATTATCGCTGGAAGCGGCAGATCGGGACTCGAAGACGAACGAGGCAGCAGCGGAGCAGTCTCGTCAGGAGGCCGTGCACGCGGTGCACGGAGCGCGCTGGCCGGGGCCACGCGCCGGGCGCGGCCAGGGGGCCGCCGCCCACCACGAGGCGCGCAGAGGACGCGGCGGCGGCGCCGGCCCGCGCGCCCAGCAGAGGTGCTACAGGTGTGCGGGCTTGCATCCAGCAGCCCGCTGCTCATTTGTGAATGTGGAGTGTTTTGTGTGTGGCAAAAAGGGCCATATAGCCAAAGTGTGTAAGTCGCGAAGAGGCGGCAATAGTGTAAATAATGTGCAGTGCGAGGCACAACATAATCGCGAGGTTGAGGACGGTGTAGACTATTACCACTTCGATGAGGAATGTGAGGACGACGTGCCGGTCTACATGATGAGTGCGGGGCGCGACCAGCCCTGGTGGTGTAAACTGTCGGTGAATGGTATTGAGTTGGACATGCAAATAGATAGCGGTGCAGGTGTGAGTATTATTCCTTACTTCATGTATAAAAAATACTTTGGAAATTTAAATATTCTGCCGACTAATATAAGTCTCAAAATGTATTGCGGGCAAAAAGTTTCACCGGTAGGTATGATAAAATGTAAAGTTATATACAAACAATCCACAGTTGAAAACTTAGAATTGATTATTGTAGACAGCGCTAATAAGGTAGCATTGTTGGGTAGGCAATGGATGGTCGCATTGGGCATTAACTGTCATGAATATGTAAACAAAGTGGGTACTACAGCCACCGGCGCCGCACCGGCGCGCGCGCCACCTCGTGACGTAGGCACCACCGTTAGTCATCAACAAATGTTTACGAAGCTAAGTCAGCTGTTCCCTAATGTGTTCTCGCCGGGTATAGGTACATTTAATGGCGGTGTTATTCATTTGAGCGTGACGCCGGGTGCGAAACCCGTTTACTGTAAACCTAGGCAAGTTCCTTATGCGTTGAGGCAGGCAGTCGATAACGAACTGAATAGATTAGAAACCGAAGGAATAATTTCGCCTGTAGAAGTTAGTGAATGGGGCACGCCCATTGTTCCCGTTATAAAGCGATCAGGGGCGATTCGACTGTGTGGCGATTTCAAAGTTACTTTGAATCCAGTCCTAGAGGACGACAAGTACCCTATTCCAAGGATCGAGGACATCTTCGTAGCGTTACAAGGTGGTAAATTATTTAGTAAAATCGATTTAAGCCACGCCTACCAACAATTAAAACTCTCTGATGAGTCTAAAATGCTTTGTGTAATCGTTACGCACTTGGGGAACTACTGTTATAACAGATTACCGTTCGGCGTAAAATGCGCTTTAAGTAAATTCCAGCGAGTTATGGAAAATTTGTTCAGGATGAAGTACGTAACTATTTACTGCGATGATATTTTGTGCACGGGCACAGACACGGTAGATCACATGAATAGGTTGATAGTAGTATTCGAAACTCTAAACAAATGGGGTTTAAAAGTCGAGGCAAAGAAATGTAGTTTTTTTCAGAAGTCCGTGTCCTATCTCGGCTATGTTATTGATGCGGAAGGACTTCACACGGAAATTGAAAAGGTAGACGCTATTAAAAATACACCGGCGCCTCAAGATGTCCACAGATTAAAAGCTTTCATAGGCCTCGTCAATTATTACGCAAAATTCCTACCGAATATAAGCACCATACTTCACCCCTTACATAATCTTTTGAGAAAAGATATAAAATATGAATGGAGTCCTGAGTGCGAGCGCGCATTCAACACCATTAAGGATATGTTGTGTCGCAGGCCCGTGCTGGCACACTATGACCCGGCGCGGCCGGTGCGCGTGTACTGTGACGCGAGCCCCTACGGGGTAGGCGCCGCGCTCACGCAGACAGACGACGCGGGCGTCGAGCGGCCCGTGACACACGCTTCGAGGTCACTCTCCACCGCCGAGAAAAATTATGCTCAAATATGCAGGGAAGGCCTCGCTATTATTTTTGCGGTACATAAATTCAACCACTATATCTACGGCAGACGGTTCATTTTAGTTACAGACTGCAAGCCACTAGCAGCAATTTTTAGTCAAAACAAGGCTATTCCGAAAATGATAGCAGGCCGTCTTCAGCGCTGGGCGGTGATTCTGAGTGGCTATAACTATGAGATTGAGTGTATAAGATCCGAGGAGAATTGTGTCGCGGATGCACTTTCGAGATTACCAGCGTCGGTTGATAAATTAGAGTCAGATATAGAAACTTTCGAGTTTATTAATCACATTGAAGAGGGGATCGCTATTAGTCATAAAGATATAGCCAAGGAGACGGGCCTCGACCCAGTGTTATCCAAAGTGGTAAGCTTATTGCGTCGCAATTGGGAGTATTGTGATAAAGAAGAATTGCGACCGTATTGGCTAGTACGAGAGTCGTTGAGTGTGGAGCACGGCTGCGTCATGCGCGGCGCGCGCGTGGCGGTGCCGGCGGCGCTGCGCGGGCGCGTGCTGGCCGCGCTGCACGCCGCGCACCAGGGCGCCGTGCGCATGAAGGCTCTGGCGCGCAGCTACGTGTGGTGGCCGCGTCTAGACGCCGATGTGGAGCGCACATGCCGCGAGTGCAACACGTGCACTATGGAAAGCCCTAGCCCACCGCGCGCCGCCATACACCCGTGGGCATGGCCACAGGCACCGTGGTACCGACTACATGTAGATTTTCTGAGCCCCAAAATGGGTATTTATTACTTGGTCGTGATCGACTCCCATTCAAAATGGATAGAGGCATTTTGTGTAAAGTCCACTAGTGCATTTTACACGATCAGAGTTTTGAGGGAAACGTTTGCGCGATTTGGAAATCCGCTAGAGCTGGTGTCAGACTCCGGCCCGCCGTTTAGTAGTTTGGAGTTCGCTGAATTTTTAAGGTACCGTGGTATAAAACATGTACCGGTATCACCTTACAAACCCAGCAGCAACGGCGCAGCGGAAAACACTGTCAAACTCGTCAAAACATGTTTAAAAAAAGCAGTTAGGGATGGCGCAGATGTTGATGAAGCGTTACAAACATTCTTGATGATGCACCGCGCCACGCCGCACTGCACCACGGGGCGCACTCCAGCGGAGTTACTGTTGAAACGGAATATGCGCATCAATCTCGACTTGCTAGTTCCCAACGCGGAGGAGATAGTTAGAGGAAGACAATTAAGAGCGGTAAATGAGCGTCAAATTACATGCCGGGAGCTAGAAGAGGGAGCAAAGGTCGTATTTAAGATCTATAAAAATAATAAAGAGTTCTGGGTCAAAGGTAGTATAATTAAGCGAATAGGTCCATTAACATACCTGATGAATGATGGTTCCGGATACCATAAGAGACACATAGATCAAATTATGAGGGATCATTCCGTTTCTCAGTCGAACCATGCCACAGCTGGGAACACGGAGTCGATCACAGCGCGCACGGTCGCTACGGTTCCGCTGGCTTCGTCATTGAAGTCAGTGCCGGTGACGTCACCACGAGCCGTAGGCGCCCAAGCGGCGCCCGCTGGTCCGGCATTGCCCCCTGTAGAAGGCACGGCGGCGCCTTCCGGTCTTATTTCCGAAAATCGGCCAATGCGCATCCGTCGTCAACCCAACAGGTTAATAAATGAAGCTTAGGTACTTAGCATGAAATTAGATTTAGGCGATATAGTTAGGTAGATATTAAATATAATGTTGTTAGGATTTTAGTTGTTAAGTTAATTACTGACTAACCTGTATACATGTGTATTTAAAGGTTATTATGCAAGTTTAGTGGGATCTTAAACTATACCCAAATAACGTCTATGAAACCACTCTTAATGTTCTCACTCTTTATATTGAAATGCTTACCTTTTAAGTGAAGTGTACTTATTATACTTATTAGTTTGTTATGAACAACATTATTTATAACTTAGTTGTTACGTACTTAGGTACTTAATACTTAAACACCTCTTATAAATGCATAATGTACCTACACATACCTATATGGTCATACCATACCCATGTCATTTTCTTGTATTCAATCATGTTATTGTTTGTAGCCATATGTCTTAATTAGTGTGGGAGAAATGCAGTATCTCAATATTTTATAATGTTTGCTTACCTACCTACATGTATCTACCTCCATGTTTACTGACTAATAAATCAGTTCCGATCATACCACGGTGTTGTTACTACGCTCCGCGTCTCTAAATATATAGAACCCAACTAATAGTTCAGATAGTTATTTAAAATCTAACATGCTTACACATCATTTCGTATGTAAAAATTCATAGAAAAACTGCGTAAGAAATAAATTTGAAATTCTTAAATGTGTGTCAAGTTGTACGTCACGACATAAAGAGATCGCAGAGCCAATCATAGTCTCTGTAATAACATACACAGAAACGATTTGAAAACCCCCTCCTTTTTACGAAGTCGGTTAAAATATATCATAGGACTTTCGTAATTATAGCTTAACTTTCAGTCCAGTTTAAGATTTAAAAAAACGAACTCAAATTTTTATTTAAGTTCGTTTTTTTACTACTTTTATTTCTTTCATATAAAATCAGAGTTTCACACCTGAGAATGTCTACTTAAAGCACCTGTCTACTTACCTGATGTACACACTTATATTTTATATGTGTGTAATAATAATAATAACTTGAGTATACACTATATTTATGGAATACAGCGCCGTGATTGGTTAAGTTATTGTTTAGTAGGACATCCTCACATGTTGTTCATGCTTACGTACTTATTAAGATATACACTAAAACTGCGCCTAAAGGTGACCGAATGTGAAATGTTATACATTTACTTAGGTAGTTCATTAATAAAATTCCTCCCTATATTGGCGCAGCTTACAGTAACTAATCCTATAACTACCTAACCTATAAACCATACATTTTGTAATTTGGAGTTAAGCTTTCTGCCCACAATGTCCTAGAGCAAATACATACCTTTAGCCGGCAGTGTTCAAATATCAATTTGTACATGACATCCCTTTACAAAGGCTGTGTAGCGGCGTATCACATGTTAATCAACAGCCACTAGTGATGGGGTTGAATAAGTTAAAAAAAACTATAAGGTTAGGAGAACATGCAACTCTATTTTTTGAATATTTTTGTCGACTACAAACAGCTGCTAACAGTACCTACAGTTCTACATACATTACATACATGCAAATCCTTCCTCTTTATATAACTACTTAGGTATATTATTTATGATAAATCGGCAAAGATACCGGTGCACATAACTACATAAAATATACATACAGTACAGACGAATTGAGAACCTTTCCCATCCCTAGAGCTAGCGCCTCGGGCTAACTGTGTTTGATTTCGAAACACATCATTGATTTGACTGGCCAAGTTTATACACTGTATATGTATATTATACACATGTATATCAACTGGTTTATTTGAATTTAATGATTTCATGCCTATTTTGAATTCATTTTGTAATCTAAAGCCTTTGATACTTTACGCAGTTAATTAAATATGGTTTACTGAAATAAAACATGTAAGTAGATACTTGCTTACCTTTATGCGGGCAAATATAATAATTATATCGGTTAAATTAATACACAGGTTGATATTTGATATGTATTTGATTGATTGACTCACGACTGTAATCCCTGAAGGGGTAGTCAGAGGTGGCTCACAAGCGAGCCACCCACTTTTCGCAGCACATTTGTACTCATGTGATAGGTTGTGATCCATATCGCCGTTTTGGGATAACTACAATGCACTTAGGATACACACCTAGAATCTAGATGTGCAGGTTTCCTCACGATGTTTTCCATCACCGTAAGAGCACGTGGTATTATTGTACTTAGGTATATTTGATGTTTGGTCATCAAAATTATACTACCTAGTTAGCTTAACTACATTCTTTTCAAATTCCAACTTTCAGGTAAAGCTATAAAACTACACAAACATAATAAATTAACCCTATTTTATTTAGTTAATTTTATAACACAAATAAATTCCCATATCCTTTTGCTCCCTCTAAATGACGGGCCGTTAAGATAACGCACTTGTTATATGTTAATTGTTAATTTACACTTTCAATCAACCCCTTGTACCCCTTCCAAAGGTATAGTTAGTTGACTTGAATTAACAAAAAAAATATTTACACTTAAATATTATATTCAAATCAACTTTGTAAAAAACCGTATAAATACTTGTTAATTTACCCTCGAAATTAAAGGACAATGGGTTCCGTATAATGTTGAAACATCGCATGGCCACTTAGGTAATTAGCTATTTTTAAAAATGTTATATCTGACTTTCCACATACAATGCCATAGACATAAACTTAACTTCCGACCGATAACACCCATTTTTCTACTAGATGAGTATTAAGTTACTTTTACTACTGAATTACTTAAATGTTTATTATATTAACTTAATGCATTGCACTTAAAACATGTTTTACTAACTTGCGGATCTCTAAAACCATAACGAAATGATAATGGCGCCAGCAGCGCAGGTGGCCAGTTCAATACTAACTAATGTCAGGTTTTTTCAGCAATTAATTCACTTTTAATGACTTTTTAACGCTCTCATAATACCATTAGTTTTAGGGGATGCTTTATACGACAACAAACTTGGTAATTTTCGTAATTTGCTAACCAACTCTGCGGGCGATTTTTTTTATTACCGAAATTACCGCCGGTAAATTACTGGGCCGTTTCAGCTAAGACTATGATAATGGGATAGTAAAAATGTTAACCGGAAAGTGAATTGTGATCTTGTTATTTATGTTTTCCGTTGGGTAATAATGATTACTATATTATTTGTGCTGGCGGGGCTTAGGAAACAGCTTTGTAGAAACAAAATATTTTAGTAATCAAGCTGTTTTGACTCTTCTGCCTAAGGTTCCGGGTTCATTCTGATCAGGGTTTATATTTTTCAGAAAAAATATATTTCATTGATGGCCTCTTTGACTATACCTTTACGCATGTCTCATAAATATCGGTTGAGCCGTTCAAAACTATTGTAGGTACTTATTGACCATAAAAGAAAATTGCAGCATGCACATGCCAAGTTTACACACGGCGATACGGCTCGCGACTACGTGAGGGGCCGTCCATTAATCACGTGAGGCTCAAAGGGGGGGGGGGGGGTACTGAAAACCTCACGAAACATCACGAGGGGGGAGGGGGGGGTCAAAAAATGAGAAAAACGACCTCACGTGATTAATGGACGGCCCCTGAGACAAAATGTAGAACGGGTAATTAGCTGGCTCACTACTCATAGATCTCAACAGCTACATTTGTGTTTTTATGGTTAAAATATATTTACTTACTCAGGTCACTCAGGAAACTCAGGATTATCAACCGCCCTGAAAAAAAAATGGTTTAATTCAGGCTCACTTGAAGTACTTGTTGTAGTTACACTCACGAGCAATGAAAAAGTTCCAGCGAAAATAGCACCAAATTACTCCTTAACGGAAAGGCTGTTGACTGGTAGAAAATGCTTTTAGCATTAAGTCCACCTAATTGTACATAATTACTTTTGTATATTGTGCAATGAAGAATAAATAAATAAAAAAAAAATAAAGGCTAGCTTAATGACATCTGAAATATTGAAGTACATCCGAATATTAGCAATAAAAAATTTGAAAAATACGATGCACAAATATAAATTATCTGTAAAAATATTGGGGTCATTTGTGGTTGGTATTTTGTGAGTGGAACCTTTTTTTATTTCTCGCAAGTGTATTTCTTAACCCAGGATTAACAACAACAAAAAGTTTAATTCATATAGTGAATAAATATTCTAATTGGTACAGAATAATAACATTTTCTGTACCACCTCCATGATTACAAAAAGGCGGTGCCTCCGCGTGGACATTTGCATAAAGAGTCAATTAAGGGTAAGAACCTTTCTTAAATCATTTCGTTATAGAATTGAAACTTAATAATTGGCCTACTCATCTATGTATATGCAGGGTGTTCAGCACATGGCACGTTTTTTTTGCAGGTAGGTGAATAAAATTAAAAAATAGAAAAAAATATATATCTCTATAACTTTTGGGTTTTGACTAAGGTCTCAAAGAACCTGATCTCACCTACCACCAAAAAAAACATTGTTGTTTCATGTGCTGAAAACCCTGTATAAAAGCGAGTTGTGTCTAAAAAACGTACCTAAAATACATAATTATAAAACTTTTTGTATCTAGAAACTTTGAAGTAAATAAATAAATTTTAGTAGTATCTATATATTTTAGTAGTATGTATAGTATCTATATTGTGTTAATCCAGGGTGCCAGTTATCTAAAACCCAAATTTCATAACAAGAGCTCCAGTCGTTTTCCCGTGAAAAAGTAACAAACATCCATTTTAAACTTACAAAATTTCGAGTTTTATTTATTTATTTTACTATATTAGCAAAACTTAACTAATTTATTTTGTAGATAACAATGACAGGGTAGCTTATGTTTCACAAGTTTCCACCTCTAGGTAGATTAGTTAGTTAATGCTGTTTGTAAATAAATTAATTTATGAAAAATCTTATAAATAACTGAAGTAAACAATAAAAAAAAAATATATAGTTTAAAGTAGGTATTAGTAAGAAAGTCTTGCCTTAACTAAAACCTTTAATTTACATATAGCAACGTCACCTCAACATGTAAAGAACGTTTCCGTACAAAACACTTAATTACTCACAAGTAGAAACTATGAAACATCAATCAGAGAAATTTAACAGTTGTTGTAGGAATTGTACCGAAATTATATCACACTCTGTTACCCCCTACCAACGTCTTGTGCCACTTGAAGTGTTCCTCTCTCCTTCACTCACACCGTAGGAGAAAAAGGAAAACAATACTGTCGACAGAAATAATTTGTGGAAGGAATTTGAATTAAGAAGCTGCTGTCACGCCGTTTGATTATGGAACTAACACTTTTGTATTTAGAACGATGAATTTCTTTTAATTATTCATAATAGCGTTCCCTTTACTATGCAAAGCTACAAGTAAAGAACTAACTAACATAATAGTATCACATGCGATGTGTGAGAGCTCTGGTGGACTAGCGGATAAGATCTCAACTTTCATCCATGAGTATGGGGTTCGAATCCAGCCAGCATGTACCAATGAATTCTTAAATAATAATTTTACCACTTGCCGGTGAAGGAAAACATCGTAAGGAAACCTGCGCATTTAGCACACCTAGATTTGTGTGAACCTACCAACCCGCGGTGGATATGCACATAGTTTCAATTTGAGAGAGGTAGGTGGAGGTTCTAAAACCCTCACAGATAATAGAATAGGAAAGATATGAAAGAAAGGAAACCCAAATTATGTGGGACTTTGGAGATAATGATTAAATTTCCTAATCAAATTTTCATCTAAACTATTCCGTGTAAAAAATGTACACCACAAGAATGATTAACAATTCAAATAAAATTCAAGCGTTGACCCGTTCTGAAATTAATTACCGAGGTCACGCGACCGAGGTCGCGTAGGTTTCAGCAAAGAGTTCGGAAGTTTCGGCGGTTTTCGGCCTTTTTGGTCAGACCGAGGTGAGGAGTGTTGCCAACTCCTTGCTGACACGAGGTGTCGCCAATCTTTGGCGGGAAACGGTCCGGGTTTCTAAACTGTAAATATGTTTTGCAAATTTAGGGCAGTTTTACGTGGAATTTTTATTTCAGTTGTTCGATTACAAGGAAGGGTCGTAATTGGGACTTTTATCATTAGTTAGGTATTACCTATTTATTTAATACAGTCATGCATCTCTTATTTTTTTTAGGTAAATTTTATTCATATAGTTAGCTAGCTACTAATAACTTTAAACAAATAAAAACTCTGCAGAGAAAAAAAAACTGTTTTATTGATTTGACCACAAATCTGTTTAAAACATTACGCACTTCCAAAAACAATAAGCCAATGAAGAACGAATGAATAACCTTTTATTTCAATCTAAAAGACGGAGCAGTGTAGCGTGAGTTCAAAGATAAATCCTATTCAATGCAATAAACGAAAAAATACTTTGGACCGTTCAGATTAGGGGTTTGTAAAAAAAATAATTTATAATTATTTGAAAGGGTTTTTTTACAACTTCAGGGGAAAATATGCCTGTGTCCTGTATGAAACAGGACAGTATGAACAGTTCGTTGGTTTAATTTTTTGCTGCACCGTTATAAAATAGAGGTGTACTAAGTGTAGGCTTACTGCTAAAATAACTTTCTACTAGACAACCGATGTAAACATAACGGGGGTCAGTGGGGTTACTGTCTTAATTAACGATATAAAGCCTTCGAAAAAGCAAAACCACGACTTTATCTCGTTGTCAAACGTGCCGATTGAGTCACAATTCTCGTTCGTTCGTTCGTCGATTAGAGAGTGACCCCCCAGGTAGGTGCAGTACGTTCCTATGAACCCAAAATTCAAATGTGAGCGGTAAAGTATAAAATGTCTGTGCCCCGACGCGTGACGGATAACCTCGGCGAAGTTGAGGGTGACTCGTGATTTATTTTGTACACCTACTAATGTTTAGAAGTTCAAAAAGAACGATTCTGAAGGCAAAAAATTAAATTTTTATTTGTCATGATAACAACTCATCACGTCCCCACTAGCACGGGGCTACTTCCGATGGAGGAAATTAGGCCTAGTCCACCACGCTGGCCTAGTGCCGGTTGGTGGACCCCAACACAAGCAAGCTTGTGCAAAGGCCTCTGAATAGGATTTACGACTGCTAATGAAACGGCACCAGTATATTGTATAATTTGTCTGAACGTCAAACATAAAATGAACGGTCCAGGTAACTTCTAACCCTTTCTAAGCTCTGCATCACACTTCCCAGTTGCCATGTGGCCTACTAATAATAATAATTAACTAACAACGTTCGCGCCGATGACATTTTTACAGCGCCCGCGCAGGAAACTAGATCAAGATCTCGAATTTAGAATAATAGACGAGTAATTACATTATGCCCGATTGTTCCTCGTGGTGCCGCTTCTATAATCATTTTATGGTCTGTGGCTTTTAGGGTCGAGATTGGTTCGAAAACGTGTGTTTTTATTGTTGTAAAATATTTGAATATGTTGTTAGCTGTGAATGTGTTGATGGTAAAGAATTAAGATGGAGTTTTTGTATAAGTAGCGAAAACTAATAACTTAACAGACAGGCAGTTTTACCGAATCTGCTTCCATACTTTTGGCAAGCTAAATTGAAGTCTTACATGTAAATAGTCTAAATAATATTTTATTACAAAAGTAAATAAATAAATATAAATATGTGGGGACATCTCACACACGGCCATCCGACCCCAAGCTAGGCAGAACCTGTGTTATGGGTGTCGGACAGCTGATATATCTACACAAATACATAGATAGATAGATACTAAATATAAATATGAACACCCAAGACCCGAGAACAAATATCTGTGTTTTAAACAAATATCTGCCCCAGCCGGGAATCGAACCCGGGACCTTCGGCTCAGTAGTCAGGGTCTCTAACCACTACGCCATTCGGTCGTCAAAGTGACTCAAATGTAGTTGTAACTGTTGTTTTAAGCGTCTTTTATGTACATTGACTTCTACATCCTAGATACTGGGAATTGGGAGTCGCTGAGTTGGCCGTACACTTCACCTTAAGACGTGGCGACTGGAGTTATTCCCCAGATAAGTTTAATTTGACTATTGAAAAATCTGCTCTTTATGTAGTACTAGCTGTTCCCGCGCGCTTCGCTTCGCCTTAAAAAGTTTTGCCGTGGGAATTCCGGGATAAAAAGTAGCCTATGTTCTTTCCCAGGGTCTAGACCGTATGTATACCAATTTTCATTCAAATCCGTTCAGTAGTTTTGGCGTGAAAGAGTAACAGACAGACAGACAGACACAGTTACTTTCGCATTTATAATATTAGTTAGGATAGTAGACGCGATGGCGATAAACTTGTCAAATTCAACATCAGATCTATTAATTATTAACATAAGCAACAAAAAGATGATTCGGCTGTTAAGCATCTAAAATCCTCACTAGTAACATAAAGATGAATTATGTTTACACTAAGAAATACAATGGAAGCAGCCAAATCAGATGGGTTATTAACTTATCTCCCATCTTTAACTAGGTATCATAAATACCGTTTTAAGGTATCTTAACTTGTTTTTAATGAGTACTGGGCTAATTAAAGAGAAATTATATGCATGATAAATTTATACGGTTGTCTTGTGAACCCCTTGTTTTGTTGAATGATGGTGACATGGCGCGTTAATTCATTTGTTATAAGTACAAAAGATAGCATTATTTGAATTTAAATTGGGATAAGCAGGTAGCCATAACATTTCATCGTCGGAAATGCTGCCAGCGGAAAATTTTCATTGGGCACTTTATGTTTTTGACAGCTTCCTGACTAGTGGAAGCTCACTAATAAACGGCTCAGAAATGCGCTGAAATTAATTAGATTAATAATAAGGGAAGTTGTGATGTTAAGACTCATTAAAAAATATACCAGATTTATTGAAGGATCTTCATTATTTATCGATTTATGTATTCAATTGGTTCCCTACTAATCAAAAACTACAAATCAAATCAAATATTGAAAAAACATAATTATTTGTTTCGTTTTTAATCTTTCTTTCGTGATATTGAAAACAAATATTAAAGTGTGCCCAGATTATTCAATATAATATTGTAGTCAGCGTTACTAACTGTAATCTGAAACACTCGCATATATTCAAATCGGTTAGCTTACACGTATTCACAATTAGCAAATAGATCCAATCTCATTTAAATATTAGAATAGAAACCCCCGGTTTAGTGTAGTGTTGCGCGACTATTGGTCGATAGTGCAGAGTAGCGCCGTGATTGGTCGATGAGCTTGACATAATTGAATGAAATTAAAAATAAACTCAAAGGAAAACATAATTATTTTATTATCCTGATTTACTTGTTTGTTGTAGTAGATATTATTTTTATTGTGAACACGTCTTTTTATTGAAATAAAGTTAAGGTTAAGGTTACATAATACATGTAAGTTACTTATATTGTAGGTATAGTAACAAGGTAGGTTTACAGTCGTTGATTGTCCACAGAGCGTTTCGAACATTTATATAAGATTCAGATGATACGTCACTCGTCCTGCATCCAAGCAGGTAATGTGTTGACAAAAATAAGTTCGAAATTTTTTATCGAACCAGTAAAAGTTATTAACCGATATAGCTGTCCCATCACTATTTATTAACGGGCCGAGGGCGCTTTCCAAAACGTTGACATGTTCCTAAGTAAGGATATTCCCGCGTGAGCCCGACGTAATTATTCTAAAATCATTAAATAAAGTTTGAGTTCGAATTAAACAGGTTTAGTTCTGAAAGCATTTTAGCAAGCGTTTTCCCGTGGGCCATCGTTATAGCAGACTAGACATTAAATCTCCTCTATTATTATATTAAATGTACTCAATTTGAGTTGATCAATTACCAATCAAGTTTCGTAATTAAATTGTTTTAAATTGGAAATCGATAGCGTTTTGGATTTTCTTACATGGATATTTTACAACTGTACCAATTATTGTTATTCTTTTTTAACTTGACATTTTCGTGATTGATGATGAGACGTAAAGAACGCTCTATGGTCATTGGCCATCATCATAATGATCATACTTTTTTGTTTTGGTTGCCTGGAAGAAATTGTTTTTTGGTGATAAGCCCGCCCGCCTTTGTATACGTCCTATGTGTTTTTTTAAATTTGTAACTGTTGTTTGTATTGTTTTGCTTTTATGTGTACAATAAAGTGTTTAAAATAAATAAATAAATAAAGCTAAAATGTCTACCAGCAATGTTATCTTCTTTCACTCTCGCGCACCCACTCCCATGAGTCCCAAGGGCGTCCCACGTTACGCTCGTTCATGGTGTCTGCTCCATCTTACGCATATTTCGTCTAAAAACTCGCAAACGCTTACTGACAAGCAAATTGGGATCTTGTAACCGAATACGAGTGCTGGCCTGTCACTTCGGATCTTTTATAAAATTCGATGGACCAATTTAATTATCCGACGCTCCAAGATAGTGATGTCTGTATGTTTTTAATATAACGATTATCATAACATACTCTTTATTGCACTTAAACAGAAACAGTTTCATTATTTATAACTGAATATATTTATAATGTTTTAGATAATTATGAATACATTGCTTCCCTAAGACTAAATCCGATGTTTTAAGATCTGTCGTGCAATCGTTATGTATCTACAAACAGGGACTCTATGGCTAAAAAACATAATTATTTGACGTAATGTTAAAGTGATCCTCCTGTTAAATATGTGGTACATTCACCGTCCAATATTTTTATAAAATATATAATTAAAAAAAAAACGTCCATACAAAACGAATTTTCGATAATTAACGTAACATCTTCTCTACATTAAACGCTTCCGTTGTCAGTTAATAACGTTTTGACGGTCCGTTTTTTTCCCCACCCCTATCTTGTGATATTACCGAAGGCTCCCCGGGTAGCTGCCGCCACTTACCGTTTCATTACCACAATAGCTTTCAACTAATAAATTCTACGGCTAATTTACATAACATATTCTAAATAGTACTGACATATACATGGAATGCAAATGCGGTGGCACTTAATAGACGATTAGGTTGGAGCTGCGTTCGTAATGTTTCTGTGTATTCATAATGTTAAAATTTAAAAGTGATATTTTAGGTTTCAGGAGGAAAGGAGCCTCCTCGAGTGACCTACCATACCAACTGTATAATTATTAAATCTTGTATATACGCTATCCTTTCACAACGGTGACATAAAATATGTTAATAGTTCCGTCAACTGTCGATGTAAAAGCTGTTTACACTAAACTTATTTCAATTATTTATTGCTAGATGATTGTCAGAAAACCATATAACAGTACATATTTTTAGCCGTTATTCATTTTCAAATATCTTCATGATTTCAGCCGACAACTAAATGACAACTTCACACCGAAACCACTTCCTTATTTCTTTGTTATTCCACATTTATCATTATCGCCGCGGAAACACAGTTCAGTTTCCACACTCGCATTCGTAGTATTGTTCGTATTTTCGATGGTTAGTAGAGGCGGGGTAGTATTTCGCATCTCACACGTTATTGCAATTAGCATTTAGTATTTTGAGACGGCTCTCCCGGGGTGGGGAGGGGAAGGGAGGGGAGGGGAGGGGTAGGGAGGGGAGGGGCGGGGTGGGGTGTATTCTCAAGTGCACAACGCGGTCGCATTAGCGTCTGAGTTCTGCGACGGCAGCTGAAATTTTGTAGGAACTTGCTGCAATTACCTTCCCCGTAATTTTGTAAACGAAATATACGTTGTGTCTTTATATTAATAATTTTAAGGTTATATGCTGGTTCTTTTGATTTTAACTATTGCATCACTATCGCTACACAGATTTAAAACAATTGCATGCAATGTGTACTTAATTGTTTTTTTTTGCGCTGTTTTTGCGAATAGGTACCCTATTTAAATATACCCAAAATACCCATGGGAAAATCTTCTTAAGAGAAGCGAAACTTTAAATTAAACGGTAAGTAATTGAAACTTCCCTTGTCTGACTATTACCTGGATACAAGGCAAATACATGGCAATATCCCGAATATTCATTACATATTCCCAAAAGCTAGTTCCCTTTTACCATCATATACCGAAGGCCAGCAACCCAAGTCAAACACGGTCAAACAAAACTACACAAAACAAAAGAAGAAGAATCCCGTTGGACTTGGCCGAAAACGCAAAGGTAACCCTTTCCTTTAAATATTAAATTGAAATCAACACAAAACTAATTAAGGAAAGTCTTGAACATAAAAGTTTCATCAAACAGACACCCTCTCCTGAGCTTGGAAATTAATGAACCGGCTCCACCGGAAACGGACCCACAGGACCTGGATATTGCTCCTTGCGAAGTTTTAGATTAAAGGTCCAAGACGGTTCGGTCAGATGAGGTAGGCAAGTTGGTGAGGAAGTAAACAAAGGATTAAAAATTTAAGGTGCCAGTGTGGGTTGGAATATGAAGGAAAATTTGTGAGTTAAGGCTGTCACTAAAGCTAGAAGAAAATCAGAATCTGTCAAATCTAGTGAGGGGGGATTGAGGTATGCGGGGCGTTCTCCGGACAATGACATGAAATTTTAACATAGTACTCGAAAACATTAAAGTGAAGACATGCCACTTTGTTAAACATATACTAAGTAAGTAATATTGTTTTGTAAGTGATACGAAAATATTTATTTTTATTTGAAAGTATTTTTAATATTTAATCATTAATTATAAAAAGTCGTGCCCGTGCCGATATTTATACAGGTTGTTGCAAAAAGGGTATACTAAACTAAGCCGAAACCTACGTGTGCAGCATGTTATTGATATTATGTCTAAAACCCTGGAAATGAAATCAGAATGTAAAAATTCGCGTTTTTTTTTTCGCGAATTAAGTATAGCCTCACTTGGGGGCAGATTTTAATATAAGAGGGACTACAGGGTGTTGTATTAAAAAAAGTATAGTTAGACGAAAGGGCGTTACTCTGAATAACTTTTATCCTACGTATTTTTTTATATTCGTGAAAAAAAAAACGCTTCTCCATATATTTTTTTTGGTCACGTGACCTTTTAGTTAGACGACCTGTTTTATTTTGGTGTTTTAAAAGCAGAACAGTAGTTTGCAGAACTCTGCATATACAGGGTGTCCCAAAAGGTTACGTAGCTGGCAAAGGTGGTGATATGGGGTGGTCTGGGTGAGGTATAATATGTACTTAAGTATGTGTATTTTGGACATGATAGAAATAATATTTTTGTTTCTTAAAACCAAAAAAAAATAAAACCTTGTTGCGCTCTTTTGCTCACTGTAAGTACCTACAAATATTGCTGTATTAAAAAAATTGCGGTTTTGTAATAACGATTATAAAAAAAGTTATTTTCAAGTCAAGGAGTCAGTACCTAATTACAATTTCAGTCAACACCAGGTGAACTGAAAAAAAATAGATAGTTCTAATTATTCTATAATCACTTTAGATCGCAAACATTGTAACTCCACTTTTCTCGGCGAAAAGTCAATTAGTGTCAGTTGGTGTCAATTAGGGCATGCAATACCGGAATAATTTTCAATACCGGTATTGAGTTTCGGTATTACTACTTCGGGATTCCGGTACTAATACCGGTATTAGACTTTCTTGTTGTTATAAATGGCAAATATTGTGTTTAAAGGACTATAGGCCAAAATTAAACAAGAAAAGGCAATCAAATTCTGTAATTATAGATATAGATTTCTACGACAATTGAGTATTAGAGTTAAAATGATAGATTTGAAAAAAAAAATTTGGTGTCGGTTTACGCATGGGCAACAGTAGATTTCCAACGGCCAAAAACTACATTAAACTATTGGAAACAAGTGCGCTTTCATAGTATATAAGAACACAAGGCTAACTATACCTTAATCGCTTTATTTATAGCCTAAAAAGTCCGATTTCGGTATTACTTCAATACCGGTATTAACTTTCAATACTGGTATTGAAAAATACTAAATAAGGTATTGCGGTATTGTATGCCCTAGTGTCATTAGAAACGTTTTTTGAATTTACATGTTTTGTTTTACTCTTTATTCGAAAAAAAAACTGTATTCCGCATTTTACAATTTGTTTTCCTCTAAACCAGAAACCGTGATTTTTAAACAAGAAAATTTAGTAATTCCCTTTATTCTCATATACAACGTGCGATGTAGGCGAGCGTGAACGAAAACTATGCAATAAGCCTTTGTTTTTATTACTACTTTACTAAAATAAAATAACATACTCAACAATGTTAATATTTTTTTTTTGCAATATTGTAAAATTAAAATCTAATTATTAACATGAATTTCAACTTTTTTTTGCATCTATGCGTCGAATGACGGCATGACGGCTGCTGCAGCTACGTGCTGTCCAGACCTCCAACCAATCCCACCAGTACTGCAGGTTGCGTCGAATACGAGCCATTCTCTTCGACTTGACAAAACAGGTGCTCCTGGAAGGGCCATAAATCGCACGGCACCCGTACCGTATAGAGGCAACAGACTCCTTTGCAACAGCCTCCCAGATTCCTAAGTAGCCCATGCACTGCATGGCGAGCACAGCTCCAGCAATGGACAACATTTCAAAAAACTAAAGCTGCTATAAATCGGAAACCATTTCGAGATTTAGCTATAAAGGCCACGAAAAAAATATTTTTGAATTTTTTGGATGTATCATTTTGGATAAATTCATAAAATAGTCAAAAAGTGCTGATGACGTCATGCATTAGGTGCGATGAATTTTGTTGCTCAAAGCCTATCGATGAAAAAAAAAAAGTAACTGTCACTGTCATTTTTGATTGACGTTGACGTTTTATCGTGACGTTTTGTTGTTTATTTGGGTCATTTTCATAAATTCTGTTCCGACACTTTTTGACTTTTTTTTTATTGATCGTATATAAAATGGTTAGTACGCATTAAGAGATGACCCGCTATATAATATGTCCCAGAGCATGCCACCGCCTAAATAGCTAAAAAAATTGGGGTAAGTACATTATATTTATTTTAAAATAGTAATATATTATGCATTCATGTGTTTCAATTATGCTTGACTGGAATGCTTAGTAAAATTATTTTTTCATGATAAGTATTTTGTATCATCAGAATTATCAATGTCACACATTTTTTGTCATTTGAAAATGACCCATTTGCTGGTTGGCACGTAAACAAAGTTTATGTCACCTGTCAGTTGTCAGTGTCATTTATGTTTTTTTTTTCGAGACTAAGGCAAAGGACTTAAATCAAAATTGAGCCTAATATGTGACGTCACTTCCGGTTTTAAAATAATAAACTTTAAAGTTAAAAATAACATGGAAAAAGAAATGTACATGAAAAATAAAAAAATACGGGTCCTCTAATTTTTAATTAACTTTCCGAATAGCTAATAAAAATGTAGGGTAAAAAAAATGAAATGTTGTCCATTGGGATGTCAGCCCTCTAGGAACGCGGTTAATATTTTGAAGCTAAGAGCTAGTTCTCATCCTGCTCCGACAGTGAACGAACGATCACGCATTTCGGATGCCAAACTGACTGTCCGAAAGGTCGAGACCGTACCACCACGTACTACAGAGGTAGTGGGTGCAGCAATGCACCTCTGCCTACCCCGCAAGGGAGTACATTAGTACAAGGCGTGAGAGTGTATGTATGTGTGTAGATATGTAGATAAAGTCGCACTTAACCGCTTTTTTTGCAAAGCTTGTTAAATACCTTCATAGATTTAAAAAAATATGTACATTTTAGTTCTTCAATTTTTAAAAGTACTTATACTTTTGAACACCCTTTAGTGTACAGACTACCACATCTTAAAATATATATTATAAAAAATTACGGTTTTTGGTTTCAAATAATACAAATTGAGAACTTAATTTTCAACACCCTGTATATTGTGTAGCTTACCTAGCATACACAACCGTTAAAATAAAATAAAGTTAAATTATTACCCCTCAGAATATAAACAGGCTCGCGCTTTGGCATACTGTATTGACCGTATAGTTCTTATTCGGAGAATCTAATAAGTGTCATTATGTGTAATGTTTACCTTTATCTATGCATCTGTAACTCTATAGTAAAAAATGTAAACAAATCGAAAAGGCGAAATGTTTTCTAAGAATTTTCGGCTTTTCTCCATCTAAAATGTTTAGAAAATTAACTTTTCATAGCAAATGCATATGTATTATAATATTTGCAGTCATCATTTGTTGATTTAATCAGTTTTTGTGAAATATTTGATTAAAAATAAAATGGCGTGGGTATCGCTCCTAACAGGCCGCCACCAGGGCGACGACTGAAGAAATCTGAAATCTGTCACGGCGTCATCATTTTTAAACCGGAATTTATTAGTTTTTTGCAAAAAAAGTTGACTTCTGGTCCATTAAATCCAACTCTTTAAGGTAACTTTGTTAAGAATTTAATTACCTACACATACATATAAGATTCCATGAAAATGGGCCCTCTGATTTCGAGGGTTTTTTCATAATAAGTCGAAAAATGGCAAAAGACATGGTCTGTTTGCAATTTTTTTTAACATACTTATTATAATCCTGCACCAATTTCTAAGCAAATATCATGTTGAGTATACCCTCTGCTACAATATATATTTTTCTCAAAGTGATAGAAGCTACCGTTTTTCCAATCCAATCAAGTATATCAAACCGACTTTAGCATTTTAGGTTTCGTAATCCCCTTAAATAGAATTTTCAGCGCAGTTGTTTGTGTTATCATAAAGTGAGGAAGGAATATTGTGCATTTGGTGAATATTTGTCAAAACTTGTAGTTCGTGGACTTTTGCATTAGTTAGGTACTATATTAAGGGTGGGTTGCACCATTTAACTTTATTTATTTGTTTAATACTTTATTGCACAAATATAACATAAGTGTACAAAAGGTGGACTTAATGCTAAAAGCATTTTCTACCAGCCAACCTACATCTACTTTAACTATTACAAACGTCAAATCTTTTGAAGATTGACCTCGCTCGTCAAGGGATTTGACGTTTGTAATAGTTAAAGTTAAATGGGGCAACCCACCCTAAGGCGTGTTCGTTACATAATAAATATTTACTAGGTACCTACTTTGTCAAATTTTCCGCTTCCGAATTTGATGACGTTTATTTTTTTCTTTGATTAAAGCCAAGCTTGACTGCCAGCTAACGGATAAGATCTTGGTATACATTTGAGAGGCCGTGGCTTCAAATGCTAACACGTACGAATGAGTTTTTTTAGATCAATTTTATGTCCTTCTCTTACGCTGAAGGATAATATTGTGTGAAAAAATGCTACCTACATTCTATGTAAAAAAATTACAAAGTGATAGAGGCAGATATTTATTTTTAAATAAAAAAAGAAAACACTTATTATATTATTTATGAATTAGGGTCCAATGCTGCGGTTGCCACGGTCCACCGACAGCGTGCTCGAGTTGTCTATGTGAATGTCTCAAGTGCAGAATATCAGCCAATAGAGATTCCGTCACCGAATCACCAATTATCAGTTTTGGTAACTCAATTATTGTTCGACGACTTCGCTGCGCCTTTGCAGTTTGTTCTTTGACCTGTTTTAGTGAGAAGTGCCGTGGAATTCCAAGAAATTTAATGATTCCAATGGTTTATGCGACGATATTTTAATATGAAATAGATGGAGTGACAGTGTAAAAGAAACGTCTCGACAAGTAACAATTACACTTGAACTACCACTGAGCTCTTATATCGATCAGATTTGTGACTTTATTACCTAATTGGTTGTAATCAGGTTTAACCTAAAATACTTTAACAGTGCTTAAACAAAAGGCGGACTTTTTTTTGTTTTTTTTTGTATGTGACATAGATGCCATCTTGTTCGTATATTGTTAATCTACGGGTTTATGGTTCAATATTTTTTTATGATACGAATCGACGAAGTTTATATTTCTTTCTGGAGTTGGGTGGGGTAAACGAGTTCTCTGGTAGAGACAACGAACAGGCAAGGGTATCTTGGGACGCCCTCCGGCCAGCTGGACCGCCGACTTTGACAAGTAGCCGGTAGTGGAAGGAAGAAGAAAGGTGAGGACACAGTCTTGCATCTTGGGAAGGAGTGATCTAGGAGTGAACGATTACGGGATGAACACAACAAAATCTTCTTAGATTGATCAAGGATTCCAAAATTATGATTAATATGCCTTATCAGTTAAGTGGATGGAAATTATAAAATTTTATCATGTCAATCATCATAATCATTATGAAACAATGTCTTCTAGGTATTGTTAAGATAGATAAAAAATAAGGGGTTAGGTACCTACTACAATCCTGTCTCGAGTGTAATACATAGTTATAGGTATATAAATAAACACACGAAATACCCCAAGCCATAGGTATATTAATATTGAATGTTCTCATGTGAAAAGGCAGCTTAACTGTGAACAGAAGAAAGGATTAGCAAGTACTATTTGCTAATCACATGCACACGTTAACTCCTCATCTGCAATCTTAATAGTCTTGGGTGTCTTGCTCTAAACTTATCAAAATGGTATCATATAAATGCTTTCGTAATGTATTTATTTTTGTATTATTTTTTATTCGGCCGTAAGGGCCATAGCCTATTACTTATAAACTCCACCTTGTTCTAATATTTTGAAAGCATTTCCTAGAGATGCTACACAGCCATCGCAATCGTACATCACAATGCTTAAATCAATTTCCATTTAAATAATATATCTCGTTTGTAAATGACAGAATCTCCAGCGCACGTTTCTCTCGTGCTTCAATTTCCTCCGAAGATCCCCAATTTTCGCCGCCGTTCATTTTCAATTGAACTTTAATTGTAAGAATTTCTAACGTCAAAATGGACTTAATTTTGTTCAGAATAAATGCTATTTAATGAGCGAAATAATTAGGAGCAGTTTCTCAAAGCAAAGTGAATTCTTGATTATGAGGAGGGTTTTGTGTTTCTTGCTCCGGGGTGCGGCGCGGGGGTGAGGGGCGCCGTCACTGATTGTTTTACGACCTTCAGTTTGTATCTTTTATGTTGAATGCTCAACTGCATGAAACCCTGAATACTAATGGTCAATAGAAAAGTCGGTTGGAAATTGCATAAATACTGTAATTTTCATCTGAGATATTCATCTAAGACCAATGAGGCAACGTCCTACTGGTATGATATGTAACAACTCGAAGTAAATATAAATATGTAATAAAATGGTGTGCTGCGAAAAGTGGGTGGCTCGCTTGTGAGCCACCTCTGACTACCCCTTCGGGGATTACAGTCGTGAGTACATATGTATGTATGTAATTAAATGGATGTTTAAAAAACATCTTCTTGAACCTATGTCTCTCTCTCTCAGCCTTCTGTAGTCCACTGTTGGACATAGGCCTCTCCTAACGATCGCCACCCCAAACGGTCACCCGCCATCTGCATCCAGCGGCTTCCCGCTACCTTCCGCAGATCATCAGACCAGCGGGTTGGGGGGCGACCGACACGTCGTTTGCCGACACGGGGTCTCCACTCCAGAACCTTTCTACTCCAGCGGTCGTCGGCTCTGCGGGCTACGTGGCCAGCCCATTGCCACTTCAGCGTGCGGCAATGGGCTTGAACCTATGAATTAATGTCAATTTTCAGACTTCTTAAATGACTAAGCTCAACATCCGGTTCAGTATCTAGGACAAAAAAATAGTGGTTAAAATCTGTATCTGAAACGTACCCATAAAACTATCTCGTGTCTACTAAACGTACTAATTCCTCGCCGGGCGCACAAATCCAACAGTTCCGGCTAATAAAATCGCATTTTTTTTTCTCTTACTTCGCTCTCTTGCAAAAATAGATCTTCTCTGGAACAATTACAAGGGAGCGGAGGATTTCATTGCCAAATATTTTCCTTTATCCGTTGGCGTGTGGTCCAAAACTCAGGGCAGGTGAAAATTTATAGACATTGTTTTGTAACTGAAATAAATCTTCTAATTACTTACTACAGAATTGTAGATAAGCAGATTATCTTCTATATTTATATCTGCCACAAATTGACATAAAATTGAGAAAAAAATATATTTGAACACAATGTTTTTTAGGGTTGTTGGTAATATTCTGAATATTCTGATGCGCTGTTAAACGTACTTCAATATTACAGACGGCTCATTAAGCTAGCTTTTTTCGTTTAGGAGTAATTTGGTGCTATGTCAGTGGAACTTTTACATTGAATAGAATAGAATATATATATTGATAGAATATACTTTATTGGTCACCACAAATATTAAATACAGACAATACTTATAAACTAGAAACAATGAACAATAGGCGGCCTTATCGTTAAGAGCGATCTCTTATAGGCAACCTTAAACATAAAGAAATACATAATCGCTACATGGACCGCTGGCGCTCCCACCTCGTACACACCCAATAAGCTTTTTCCCTAGTCTTCATTATTGAAAGGTCGCAATATCGCCACGCGTCCCCGCTCGTCCTCTAATTAGGACATCTGCTGCAATATTACAAAAAGGGTGTGCGTCCAATGGCCGAACCACTGGGGTAATTCCTACCTCTGTAGGTATACATTTGCCCCCATCGGGGTAATGTTCATCTCTGTTGGCCCAAACGACATCATCAGACGCTAATTTGATCACGATTGGGCAAGTTCGCTCGATGGTGGAAGTTTAGTCATCTGAACTATGGAGATTATGATCGGGCTCGCTCTGTTAATGTGGGCGGGGTATCGTTTAAATTATCGTTTGGTTGTTGGCCTTTCGGTAATGTTTTTGAAGATTTGCTACTCAGTGCGTGGCTTTTAGAAGTCGGGTCGTTAATTATTGGTGATGGTTGGGCTGTGATTGCGACCTTGGCGTTATTATTATTTTATCTGCAGACAGTAAAATCTATTTTGAATAAATACTTTCACTGAATTTAAGTTCAGGAAAAAGTTATCTAGTAATATTTTATGTAAATCCGGTTTATCTGCAGGTATTTTGAATTTATGAAAAAACTTGATCTTTACCTGATCTATAACTTTATAAGTACCTATACTATACCTAACATAAAATATTTTTATATACCTGTAAAAAAATATATTATAGAATAAAATACGCCTAAAGCTTAAGTTACTATCTAGAAACTACTACCGATATGGCGTTTAAATTTAGCATAAGGTTAAAAAACGCGCATTTAGGTCAGTTACACAGAAATCCCCCTCCTATTCATGCAAAGCTATCATTTAAAAAAAGGCCAACATTTTATTCATATCAATTTATTTAACCACCGCCTTTTATGAGTTTATTCAAAGAGTCAAAAATCTCTTGAAATCCCGACCGTACATTCATAACGTGCTCCATACAAAAGCTAATCCGTTACCAGAAAGGTATATTGACCCAAAAATTCGATTCAGATATTTCAGTATTCAAAGCGCTATGAATGGGACATGTTGAAACACCTTCTATATTTAAATTCAACCTATCTATACGTTATACCTACGTATCGATATTGTAATTAATGAGAAAATTTTCCAGGTAGCTACCAGTGGTCCTATAAGTATAGGACCTCTTTTTCACTTTTAAAAATTAACCTAAGCATGCACCAAGCCCTACAGCCAATCGAAGTGCTGAATTCATACTCTAATTTTTACGTTCTCAGGTGCTAAACTGACAATTGCTAAGTTTTACAGAGCATTGTAAAATTGGTGAAAAGTATTGATGACCACCGAAAAATATCTATCTCAGACAGATTTAATAGACATACAAACACGTTAAACTTAGAAATTAAAAAGGCATTCACTATTGCAGTGGCTTCGTTATGCGTATGACACTGCACTGATATTTCAGTGAATGCCTTCTGTCTTCTGTATCAGTCCAGTATAGACCTGTCAACTCTACCTTCCATAGCTGCAGAATGTAGAGGTATATATGCTATAATACCGTCCCTTGGGGATGGTTCTTAAAGTCCCCGAAATTCCCTTCCTTTTGTATGAAGCTCATGGATTTATTCTCCTTTCACTTTGGGGCATTCAGGAGACGTGGATTACTCTGTGTCGGTATAATAATCGTAATATTATTACCCTTGATAAATAAAAAATATTTTAATTGCAATAACAACTTTGTCTAAACGGCTGAATTATGTAAGTTACTTTACTTTATTCCATAATATTGTATTCTTTAAAGGGGTAGTCAGAGGTGACTCGCAAGCGAGAAACCTGCTTTCGCTTTCCCTTTTTAAAATAAATAATAAATATGGGGGGACATCTCACACACGGTCGTCCGACCCCAAGCTAGGCAGGACCTGTGTTATGGTTGTCGGACAGCTGATATATCGACACAAATACATAGATAGATACATACTACAAGTATCAACACCCAAGACCCGAGTACACACACATATCTGTCTTTAAACAAATATCTGCCCCAGCCGGGAATCGAACCCGGGACCTTCGGCATAGCAGTCAGGGTCACTAACCACTACACCATTCAGCCGTCAAAGCATCTCTTTTCCCAAAGAGATGCTGGCTCCGCCACACGAAACATCAGAATCTTTGAAGCTATATCAAGTTTTGTAGCATCTAAACAATAAAGGCACAGTGCTAGTATCATTTGAATTATTGTATTGTAGACTTAATTTGTTCGCCATAAGAATGGAATTCCACTGGTTGTTAGATTTAGGGTGACTTACGCAGTACAATAGATTTCATAATTTCCAGCCCCTCTCAGATTTAACTTTACTTTATTTATGGCCAAAGTTTCTTTTTATAGTCAAACAGACATTCAATTCGTGGATTTATTAATGGCACAAATTTAATAACGGATAAAAGGTAAATTGAGCATTTTAACCCAAGATAAGTTTGCAGGTAAAAAGTTTTCTAGGTAGGTACGGTAAGTATGCGGAAAGCAAATCGCATCTAGTGGCGTGCTTTGGGAGAGGCCCACGTCCAGCACTGGACTGCTATAGGCTATAATGATGATGAAGTATATGAACACAGTGAATGTTTATTTTAAAGAAATGATTTATGTAATAATAAATACAAAACACAATAACACCTAGAACTAAAACGCAGAATTTAAAAAATATTCTACACACACACATACACACACTCACGCCTTGTACTAATGTACTCCCTTGCGGGGTAGGCAGAGGCAGAGGCAGAGCAAAAATAGTCAAATATGAACAAATTAATTTTCTTTCGTGTTTCTTTCGAAACCTTTCCAATTATTCTCTATCAGTTAGACGTTTGTATGATCTTTATTATGGGTACGACTACGTGGAGGTTAATAATGGCTAATGGACCAAATTATTTGTAATTCAGTCGGCATTTTATGTTTAGCTAACAGGCGAATGCTACAAACCGGGCACTTTGGCGTGACTACCCTGATAAAAAAAAAAAAAAAAAAAAAAACACGCACTCACGCCTTGTACTAATGTACTCCCTTGCGGGGTAGGCAGAGGTGCATTGCTGCACCCACTTTTCGCCAGAGTGTTATGTTAGTCCCAATGTAATAGGGGGCGGGCCTATTGCCATGTAACGGGCACATCCAAGACCCGAGAACAAATATCTGTGTTTAAACAAATATCTGCCCCAGCCGGGAATCGAACCCGGGACCATCGGCTCAGTAGTCAGGGTCACTAACCACTACGCCATTCGGTCGTCACTAACCACTACGCCATTCGGTCGTCTACTACCCTGATGTAGCTTACATTCTGAACGGTTCATCAACAGTCGATTGTCTCGCGATTAAGTGACGTGTCGTTCTATTGGCGGGACAATAGACTGTTGATGAACCGTTCATCACCGCTCGTTCACTTACAGATAAGTTTAGTATCTGCTGAGATTAAAAAACATAGGTACTTTTGCAAGGTAAAAATGCTCAAGTATTCAACCATTTGATGGCTGAATGGTGAAGTAACGCTATGCCGAAGGCATATATTATAAAAGTTTTTCATTCTAGACTAGTTATAAAATGAAAAACCTATAGGTGACTAGGTTAGTTTTTAGGATTCAAATAGTGCCAAGAGTGAGTGAACGTGCCTCAGCCTGCAATACTTTCTAGGAATACGACAAAAGCGTGAATATAAATGGTTAAACAAATAAAATGCCAACTGTAAATTGTTTATACGATAGTGTTCGTAGAAGGCTGACTTCATAGCATTTTGGTGAATGTATCAGACTTACAGTTCTTAGTCTCGATAGGTAAACATAAAATTTTACAGGGGAAAAACTATATAAATTATTTTTTCATAAGTTGTACCGAAAAAAATATGCAGGATATTAAGGTGATCGTCTATTGTTTTACAATGAAAATTTGAATTTTGAATGTCTTGAAACTACCTACCTAATTACTTCCAAACTATTGCATACTTTTGATTTGTAAAAAAGCACCTTTTTGGCATCTATCAAAAATTACTACACTCACGAGCAATGAAAAAGTTCCACCTGCCATTGACGTTCCATATGCATGCAAGAATAAATGTGTTTATTAGACAAAATAAACTTTATAATTCTATAAATATTTACCTGCGTATATTTGTTTATCCCACACAAGATTATTTGAGCATTTATGTGGCGTGAGTTATTGTTTACTAAAGAAATAGTTCTGAATCTCTGATGATTTCAAAGTAAACTTAATAGATTAGATCTGTTCGAGTTCTTGAAATTCCTGAAAGTGAACGAATGTTGGTTTAGGGTAAAGTTTTAGCTGTGATCAAGACAATAGAACCACTAACCATTTAAAAAAGTTTAGTAAGCCAATAGGGGATATCTTTGGGTGTCGTGTGTGAGTATATGGAAGCCATTAGAGAGTTCATTGATAAAGTTCCACTCTGTATAAATAATATAAATATTAAACAAATTATTAATGTCCTTTTTGGGTAATAATAAATATAATAAAATAAAATATATTTTTAGCCACTAATAAAATGCAACTTGATAAACGCTGAAACATAAAATAATAATGTTCTGTAATTATTAACATTACCTCATCGTCATCGCATACGTTATGATTAATAATTAATATACAGGGTGTTGCAAAATGGGTATACTAAGCCGAAACCTACATGTGCAGCATGGTAGGTACATCTAAGCCCGAAAATGAAATCAGAATGTCAAAATTCGCGAAAAAAATATATCGCGTGATATATATAAAAGTTGTCACGTGACTTTTTAGTATAAAGAATGAATTTTTATTTCGCGCATTTTGACATTTTGATTTAATTTTCGGACTTAGATATACCGTGCCATGCTGCACATGTAGGTTTCTGCTTAGTATACCCTTTTTGCAACACTCTGTATAAAGTTCCGAAGTACCAGGTTCCATAGAAAAGTTATCAGTATGAGTATCTAGATATTTCATCTACCTTCTGTCTTTTTCTTCTATTTTTCTTAAGTCTTCTTTTTCTTAGCGTGTCGGTGAAAACTAACAAAAACGATTAGCCGGTTACAATAGCGTCAGTTGCTGACTGCCCAGAATGCTTTGAGTGCGACGAGCTAATTTTTTTTTAACATAATCTGATATTAAAGACTATTATGCCCAAAGTATTACATACTATGGAGTACTATCAGACCATGAAGTGAATACATAAATCATAGAAATATTACACCATGTAGTGAAGGTACAGTTTGATATGATGTAATAAATTTGACACAAAATTCAATCAAATTTAATCAGAACCGCTATCTTAATGGATGTAAAATACTTTGAGAACGGCCATAACTCACAACTTAATCATAACCTGCCGGTGATTAATGTGGATTTTTGGTGGAAAAGTCGGTGGTAAGTTGATAAATTAGTAATTTATATGACACGTAAATGTTATTTAACGTAAATGAAGGCAATACGTAAATGGTTAGCGCTGCAGTTTTGTTTTTCCTGAGCTTCGGAGCGCTGCGCGAACTACGGCGTATACATGTATTAACCGCCAGTACGAACGCGCCAATTGCGTGAAAAGTAGTTATGTTATTTTTTTTTATATGTAGGCTGCATCGTGTCCCACTCCTGGGCAAAGGCTTCCTTAGATAATGACCACCGTTCCCGATCCTGTGCTTCTTTCGGCCATTGAGGTAAAAACCTGTCGAGGTCGTCCCGCCATCTCCGTCTGGGTCTTCCGCGACGCCGACGTCCATCACTGGGCACCCACTCGGTGACAATTCTGGCCCACCGGTCCGGGTGCATGCGACAGACGTGGCCTGCCCAGGCCCACTTCAGCTTCGCAGTCTGTGCGCCCACATCAGTGATACGAGTCGAGGAGCGTAGCGTGGTGTTCCGGATATGTTATTAAAAAAATAAAAATATGTGGGGACATCTCACATCACACACGGCCATCCGACCCCAAGCTTGGCAGAACCTGTGTTATGGGTGTCGGACAGCTGATATATCTAAACAAATACATAGATAGATACATAATAAATATAAATATCAACACCCATGACCCGAGTACAAATATCTGAATTAAGACTAATATCTGCCCCAGCCGGGAATCGAAACCGGGACCTTCGACATAGCAGTCAGAGTCACTAACTTACTACACCATTCAGCCGTTATGTTACTCCGTTCGTTGTTTTTTCTTTCTGCACTAGCCGCGAGTCAGGGTTACCAACCACTTCACTAGTCAGTCGTCGAAATATAGCTGAACCGTGCTTCCAGAAGGCTCCTTCCGTGCACTAGTCCCCTTATTACCTAATAAATGAATATGATGATGGGCCCAGGGGGTCACTCTATATTTATGACGAAAATCAAAGTTTCTCTATCTCGTTTTATTAAACGTGCCGATAGCACGACAGCTCTCGTTCATTCCTTTTTTATCAGTATAGAGTAACCCTTTTACCATATTCACCGCGGTGCCATAATAAGGGGCCGAAATATTCGTAGGTAAGGGTAAGTCGCGTGTGAAAGACTCCATTTTTCATATCGCGTTGAGCACAAACATTTCTCTTCCGAGTTCTGTTTGTTGAAAACCACAACATAAAGGAAATAAGTTTGGAGCTGTAATGTCAGGTTTAAACCCTCCAAGAAAAAGGGGTGTTTTAAAACTGGTGTATGCTGTGTATCTGTCTGGGTCACAGCTGAGCTACACGACGGATAAATCGACTTTTTTTCTAATTTAAGGTATTTTTTTTAAGAGTACGCCAATTTCAAAAGTTTTTTTTACTGATTAACTACTTAATTGACGAATATATTATTCTTCATTATCGTTACCTCAAGCAGTAAACTATGTATTTACTTTCTATGCCGAAATCACAATCGCTGGTTACCTACTTTAATAAACGATGCGAATACATTGCGAAAAATCTAGTAAAAAACTGTAAACTTACTATATTTCTAGAAAAAAACCCACATTTCACAACAATCCTAGCTAAAGAGCATAGTGATCGATCAAAAGATAATTAGACCAATTTTTATTAATCGCTCGTTGAAAGGCCCTCGGTTATTTCAACCCTTTAATTATTGAAGGGTCTAGTACGGTATCTAATTTACTAAGCACCTAATGAAAATGCCACTATATAATTAGTGTTTGACTAGAACCGCAAGTATAAAGTATAGGTTATCCATGTATATCGACGCAAAATTAAATATTGTTTAAGTAAATAATATTTATGGGTTGCGTTATTCCTACATACATAAATTCTACCCTGTTCCATGGAAGTGAATAGTCAGAATGACGAACAAATATGAAAAACGTTGTTTCTTATAAAAAAAAAATATGAAAACAACTTGAGCAATAAGTGTAAATGTGAAATGGATTGTAACAATGACGATCGCCCTTCTGTCTGCTGAGTGACTATTGATTAATAACTGGGAAAACGGATTAGTGTGCCATTGTGCCTCCGTATTGGGTGTGCTGAATGAAAACCGGGGTTTCAGGAGCTTTTTCTATTCTATTCTATTCTCTGTGGGGGTGTAAGTACCTGGCTCTCTCGAGTGGAACTTTTGTGCATATCCCTAAGGTCTAAACTGCCTTCAGGAGCTTATTCTGAGAGCCTTGTTAACGCCTGTGCTAGTAACGCACATAATCTATGAAGATCTCCAAATACAATCCATGGGTGAACTGAAAATAAATATTATAAGGCGAAATTAACAAAACTGTTATTTTTCAGCACAAAAACACATTGCCTACATCTATTATGTATTTCATGTCTAAAACACAGAAAGTATCGTTAAAAAAAGCGTTTTAAAGGTTTCCTTCTAGAGCCTAGGTATTAACAATAATGTTTTGATAGAAAAGTCATTTGTATGACGAACAAAACAAAAATTCAAATTTACTTATTTATTTGTTTATGGTAAGGTGGTAAATAATATAAAAAGTTCTTCTATGCTATGCTATGTGTGTGTGTGTGTGTGTGTGTGTGTGTGTGTGTGTGTGTGTTCGTGTTTGTGTGTGTGTGTGTGTGTGTATCTCAAAAATAATTAAATTAAATTCGTCAAATTAAATTAAAATTGTAATAATAAAATTAATTGAAACTATATTAAGTAGTGGTAGTGTGCAGTGGTTGGTAAGCAGTAGCTTGGCGTTTATCAGTATATTTTGAATGGGACGGTGAATGCCTACGTCGATCAAGCGGCTTCTGCAATCTTACACAGATCATCTTACCAATGGGCTTCGGACAATGAGCTCTTATCGCCAGCTTCGGTCCACTTCAAAGCCATTTTGCCTAGCAACTAAGGTTAGTAAATTTATCAAATGGAAATTACGAACAGGCAAACGTAGCGTACGCCCTTTAGATCCAAGGACTGACGGCCTCAGAAATGTAGCCGGTACTGTAGGGTTAATCTATACTATTCTATACTATACTGGCGAAAAACAAACGAATGAGAGCTGTCGGCACGGTAATCGGCACGTTTAATACAACAGCAATTATTTAATTAAAATGACGGTTTTAGTGCCAATTTCACCATTCTCTGTAAGAGCATAACCAGGGAGTAGTGGTTAACTTTTGACACATCTGTCATGAATTTTATATGGAGATGACGTTTAATTTATATATCAATCCCTGTCGGTTAGATAACCGAGAATGGTGAAATTGGCACTTAGTTTTACAAATCTACGATGACATACATTCTTTTAGGCTGAAAGTTGAGTCGGTTGGTATTTTAACGGTCGACTCTATATTTGGCCTCAAATGTTTTGTAAACATTTCGAATAATGATTGGATGTTCAGTCATCTAGACATTCTTCTTATTAAAATGTACTCATTAAGTTATATCTGATTTTAATTGTGAATAGTTTAGGTCCCATCAAGCCTAGTGTGAAGCTATAATACACTCCCGGGCAATGAAAAGGTTCCACTGAGAGAAGCATTAAATTCCTCATAGACATTGAAATACATTTATCAGAGCATCAGGATATTACCAACTAAAAACGGTAATATTTTGTTAATTTTTAAAATTAAATGTTTGAGAAAATTGGGGTCATTAAATTTGGTGTCGGCATTTTGTGAGTGGAACTATTGCCCGTGAGTGTATAATTATTATCAAATATTATCGTTCATCTCTCTGTGGTCCGATCAGAAACATATTCTCATGTTGTATCATTGATCAGCAAATTAACAAACCTTCAATTCAAACAGCACTTGAAAGTCAACATAAATAGAGAAGGCACAATTCTATTAAGATGACTCCAATAATTACAACTTAAACATAACAGATTCAGATACACACTTCGTTTGTCTTCGCACCTAAAAGTATAACTTTACTCCAAGATCTATTTCCCGTATTCGAACAAAAGTTAACTTTATGACAATAACGTAAAATAGAGTTTTCTATGCTTTTGTAGATATCAATGCCTACTAGACATTTAGTGTTCCAATTATCGATGTACTAAGTCGGTGAGTGCGTAAATTGATGATAATGTAAATGTGTGTGTAACATATGCTAGGAACGAAAAAAAAACTGTTGATTGATAATATTATTTTACAGTGAGTACCAATTTGTTGTTTTTTTTTGTTTTCTAATATTATAAATAAATGTATAGAATATTAAAAAGGGTATTCAGTACTCAGCCAAAAAGGAGTTATTCTGAGCTTTTTTTAATCTGGAAATTCTAATAATATATGCTTAAGTTTGATTAAACAAACGACATTTCTCTGCACTACAATATTACTACATTGTACACTACAATAGTATGTAATAATTTATTTGGTCATACTTTTGTAGGAAGGCTGCATGGATTTTTATTAAGAGAACATCCGTATACTACGTACTGCTTCCTACCTCGCTCGCTGACCCCAAGTTCGAATCTCGGCCAGACCAGTTCCCACATCGACAAGCAAACATTTAATTACATATTATATTTACCAAAGATAAATGCAACAATTGGTACTAGGTTATGTAAACATTTATGTAAGATAGCCCTTAACGGGTGTAATTTTCTGCAATAATTATAATTACATATATCTAATAAAGGTACTGTCATGTTGCAAGAACAAAATATATACCTAGTTAACTATATAAAAAATTGCGGTAAGTACTTCTTACCTTATCGTTCCCGGGCGCAGGTAGAAAATTATAAAAAAAAGATATATTTGAGCCCTTCCTTACATAGCAGCAGGTAACTTTGACTTCTACGACCTGTATTAAAAGAATCCTATCTTCTCGTTTACAACACCATGTATAGTCTCCTGCTCCGTGCACCCTGTATAACGCAAGTTTATTATGAATAATAACAATGCGTCTACAAACTCCCTAAGCGTATGAATCTCTCCAATTAACATAACCTAATGTACCATGTCTAAATCGCTTAATGCTTGAAGCAACATACAAGGATGCGAGATATCTACATGTCTATGTAATATTGTATAGGTACATTATATACAGGGTGGATTTTTGTCAATGTCATTCCCGTTGGCAGGTCAATGAACCGATCATACTTGGTCACCTTTATTTAGGGATAAACTCAGAAATCTCGGACAAAAAAACCAAATGTGTAAAATTATGGTAAAATTCAATACCTACTCATGTAAAATGTACCTATACAATGTACATTAAACTGCTGACGGGAAGTCACTGATAAACTTCCACCCTATAACAACTGATGCTGCTGGTTAGCTTGATGGTAAGGTGAACAATTATATTTGCCTATATTTTTATTTATTATTATTTAATTATATTTGCCTATATTTAGTGTGTAGTTAGATAATAATAAATTAAATTAAACTATATTCCTTGAGTAAGTACACTGTACCCCTTTTATATCTCTAGTCCATCCATCCAAAGGTTGTCTGGAAGAGATCGCTATAAGCGATAAGACCGCCTTTTGTACCCTAGTTAAGTGTCTATGTAAAATTGTTAATTATTTCTTGGTGTACAAATAAAGAGTACTCTATCTATCTATCTATCTATCTATCTATAATTAAGTACCTGGTTTTACTTCAGTAGGCTTTATTTACAAAATGAACATGACAAACTGACATAGTTTGTAAACTGTGCCTGCTAATGAGGCGTCGTGGCGTAGTCAACACACCCTGTATAGTAAAGAGAGATATACTTGCAGTTCTATATGTAACCCTGGTGCGGCCATCCTAGCTTATCCTTGACAGAGGCATAAACTTGTAGCCACGCAAAAAGCTGCTGTAAAGCTTTCATTGGAGTTGTGAACTTCGGAACCAGGAACCAATACATGGATGATATTCTTTTATTAGTGCTGATTATGATATACAGTGATGTAATATTGTATAGGTACATTATATACAGGGTCGATTTTTGTCAATGTCATTCCCGTTGGCAGGTCAATGAACCGATCATACTTAGTCACCTTTATTTAGGGATAAACTCAGAAATCGCGGACAAAAAAACCAAATGTGTAAAATTATGGTAAAATTCAATACCTACTCATGCTAAATGAATTGGGCAACTGCTAAAGTGGCTCAGTATGCACACATTAAACTGCTGGCGGGAAGTCACTGATAAACTTCCACCCTACAACTGATGCTGCTGGTTAGCTTGATGGTAAGGTGAACAATTATAATTAAGTACCTGGTTTTACTTCAGTAGGCTTTATTTACAAAATGAACATGACAAACTGACATAGTTTGTAAACTGTGCCTCCTAATGAGGCGTCGCGGCGTAGTCAACACACCCTGTATAGTAAAGAGAGATATACTTGCAGTTCTATATGTAACCCGGTGCGGCCATCCTAGCTTATCCTTGACCGAGGCATAAACTTGTAGCCACGCAAAAAGCTGCTGTAAAGCTTGCATTGGAGTTGTGAACTTCGGAACCAATACATGGATGATATTGTTTTATTAGTGCTGATGATGATATATTATACAGTGGAACATTCAATATCCACCTTTTTAATGGAATAAAATAAGGGTTTTATTACGCTGATTTGCACGAAGGAACTTAAAACTAATCAATCTTAATAAATATATGTCCGCCTTTGACAGTATACAGACAGAAACAGTCAGATATATATTTAGAGGACCTTAGTTTTAACATCCTTCGTTCAAAGCAGCGTTAATATTATTAGGCACAATATCTGAATTAGATATTATGGCTCTTGAGAGGTACAGGCATCCCTCTTAAATACCTATAATATTTTTATAAAAGGCAGCTAGATGATATCCATTTTAGTCTTTCAGGATACCTCCAACTTGCCTGCCAAGCCTGGTGATTATGGCAAATCAACCAGAACTTATTTCACAACATATTTTCTGAGTTAATATTTACCAAACTCGAGTTCCACTGAGAAGCTCAAATATAACCAGATGAAGTTGCATCACGAAACACATTTGTATCCAAAAAAGTCGCTCTAGGAACTCATACGAGAACCAAAAAAGTTTATTTGCTCGAAGCTAAAAAGTTGCTGTTGGACAAAAAGAAAGGTTTTCGCCTGTTGTACGGTCCTTCGGCCGGGACTCGCAACTGCATCGTGGATCAACCCGCAGGCTAAACTCTATGTTGGAGCAATGTGGATACTACCGCGCTTATAAAAATTTAATAGCAATTATTTCAATCTTTTTTATAATACCTATAGCTTTGCTCAGTAGAGACAGATGTCTTGATCTAGTCAAATGAGTTTGTTGTCGATAAACACATTTGACTAGTTTGTTATAATTTTGTAGTGCCCACATAATTATATTATACTAGTATTTATATTCTATGTATTAGTATTTCTACGGAGATGCAGCGTTATTTATTCTATTACCAAATGTTGTTTATCTAAATACATGGCTAAAATACTAATAATAACTACCTTAAAACCTCCAACTAATGTTATTAAATTTATGATTTCTGCTGTGCTGATTTGCACCTGTCACCAAATCTTCAAATGCCAGAGTTATTATCAAAATGAAACGTGCCACACGTCGTTGCAGCGTTCCTTCACTCTGTCGTAATGTGGGGCAACTCACGATAAAGGCTAAGGGAAACATTTTCAAAACAATTATCCACACAGTCAATCCACACGTGAGAGATTAAAGACTCGGCTTCAGCTGCTGGAGAGAAGGATTAAAAGAAGGGTCCTCTGACATTGGCCTCTATGGTGAGCACGATACTGGGCTACTGGCTGCATAATTTTATACAACAAAATTCAGCATTCGTTTTATATTTATATCGCTTCTGACAAATGAGTTTGTTTGGTTTAGCATTATTTGCTAAGTCCTAAATTTTGGTGTCTCAGCAGTTTATTCATTCAAATTAGGTATATTATCACTAACATTACAAGTGTGATAAATAATGCAATAAAGTCACGTAGGTACCACAACTGTCGTTTATTGTTTGGGAGAGCCCACACCCTGTTAACTGCGATATATTGTTAGAAACGTCATAAAAATTGATACTTTATATTTGTGCAGGATAAGCTTTTGTCTCATCCACCCTCCGATATCCTTCTTCGGCTTGTACACGAACGTGTCCGAATAAACCGGTTGGTTTGTGTGCGAGGGGGACAACAAATCGCATCCCACAAGTGCGAACGAGACGGCTAATCAATGCTCGACAGGGACCGCAACAAAACATGCTTGCATCGAGCTCTGCAAACTTAACTCTGAACATCTATCCCTCCAGTCTCAACTTTATTCATAAGACTTAAGGTGCAAAAGACTCAGAAGAAGGTTTTCAGTAATATTGTTGGGCGATAATATATAGCTAGTTGCGCGTAAAGCATATTATCCGTGGTCTAAAAGCTAAATTGTGACTTTATAAAGTTAGGAATATTTCAACAATCAGTTAGGTTCGAGTCTGCCTGTTGCATGTTGAAGTTTGGTTTATAGACAAGCCTATGCTAGAACGGACATGGCTTCAAAAAACTTTTTGAACTAAAATTTTACTGGTATTTTTCTGCCGATAGTCTAATACATATTCAATATTTTATTTTTAATCTTATCAAATACTCGTACATACAAGTACTTACTTAGGTAAAAGTTCAAACATGTTGGTATCTTGAATTATATTTTATGTATTTACTTACTAAGTTTATCATTGCAAAAATATTTAAGAACTATTACAAAATACATAAAATGCCCTAAAAAGAAGGACTTATAGTGAAAATATAGTGAAAATTTTACTGAAAAGATTAATTAACAGTAATTTATACATTTTTAGAAAGGTAGTTGCAAAATATTTTCAGTATAATATAATCATATAACTAAATCATTATTTTATTTTTTCCTTTAGAATTCTTTAGTAAACTTGACCTCTTTTTACAAAATATCCTTCCACCCTAAGGTTGTCTTGAAAAAATCGCTTTAAGCGATAAGACCGCCATTTTTGTACATATTTGTTAGTATTTAAGTTTTGTAAGTTTCTTTTATGTGTGTGTGTACAAATAAAGAATATTCTATCTATCTATAATCAACCTTCCATCGACCACTGTTGGGTATAGTATTATTGTCTTATCACAAGGTAGCAAACCTTGAGCAAAACTTGTGGTAGCGTCTTGCCCATGTTATTTATGTAACTACAAGAGTAATTTTTTTTTTCTACGAAATTTAAAGAACCCTTTCCTTCCCTAAACAAAATCCAATGATTCCCGAAATCACCTACGAAACGAAGATGAGACATAACAACTATCATTGAAAATAGAACCCAAAACAAAATCAATCGTCAAAAGGGATGTAGCGACACAAATACCTTTATTATAAAAAAGCATCACAGGCCCGATAAACGTAATATAGGGAGAACTACTGCACAAAAACACAGCTGGTACCATTTTATACCTTATTTCTACAAGCCTTCAGTCGGAATTCACGTAGCTTCCACACAGAACGAAATCGTTGATGATTCAGTCGTGCAGTCCAAACCCGACTCAGAATCATCTGGGAATAGAGTCGTTTCTGCATTGCCGTCGAGGATTTTCGTTCATCTGGCCGGGTCTTGCTCGCTGAGCTGACGTGGAACGGTCGATTCCATTTCATCAGCAGTTTTGAAGCGGTATGATATCTAGAATCGTTTGTCTGAGAAGACACGAGGACGTTTTGACGTGGAAAACGGGTGCAATTTGCCCCAGCACAGTTGGTTTGCAAAAACTATTTCAGATTTTCAAAGGTCGTTCGCTGAATGTAGAGCCCAATGTTTCTTTTTAGCAAACGTACAAAAGGAATTGAATGCATGCGCTCGAAAACTCTACCCTTTTTCCGGGACAATCAGGATTTTTTTATCTCTAATTATTTCCATTCCGTACCCTTTACACTTCGTTGTATTTCTTACTAAGCGCATCAGCAAAATTTCAGTCAAAATTTCTCAATTCTCATAAATCACACTAAATGACTCATGATCGGTATGTCACAGTAGGTCAAGGTATATGACATCACAGTGTCATTTGACACCCTTCCCGAACTCGCGATCAATACGATGCCATAAATCAAAAGTGTAGGTGAAGCAATATTACACGTAGCTACCAGCGCTGCTCTATATGACTCATTAATATTGATTTTACCTAACGTGAGCTCAAGAGGCATTTATGGTGTCTGCGACTGAAAAACAGGGGTGTTATGTAATTGGTTGTTCAAGGACATAGTGTTGTAGCGATCCTTTGGAGAGGCTTATGTCTTGTAATAGATAGACAAATACTGGCTGATCATAATGATTGGTGTGTCTGTCTGGCACCAGTTAGTACATGATTTGGACATTTATTGGATATTTTTTAACCAAATACTTTACATCCCTTTTCAAGCAAGAGAGCAAGGTTTCACGTAAATGACCAGACGGATATCTCCAAAATCCTTTATCAAAAACAAAAAACAATAGCGATCCATAAAACTTCTTAACTATAAAATTCTTAGCAAACTGATTCAACTGTTGGATTCGAAGTTCAAACTTATTTTGCTGATAGTGCAGTATAGCGATGATTCAGGGTTGTTGCTATAGGTCACCATTTCATTTCCGTCAACTATATTATTAATCATCGGTTTTATGACGTATCTATCACGGCGATGATTTTCGATGTTAGGATGTTCCGATAGAGACGGTATTTTGTTCGGATTTATTGAAACTTGTAATAAGTGTAAAATTATTAATTAATACCTACGTATTATGTATAATATGTATTTATCTCAATATTTACCTACTTCTCTTCCTCATATACCATATCTTCACAGATTTTTGATTATAGGTATTAGGGTGCATGAAAATAGACGTTTCAGCTGTATCATAATAATTTCCACCTGCCATTGACGTTCCATACGTCACTGGAACTTTTTATTTGCTCGTGAGTGTGTTTAACGTTAAGCGTCATCCTGAAGATAATGGTAATGTAGATTCAATACAAACTTACTGAATTATAATAGACATGTTATTTATTATGAAAATCTTAAAAACATATATCAATTATACAGTTTACTTACATTCGTCACAGTCTATTGATATACTACTTTCACCAAACACTCGTATGACATCATTCTGTATTAGAACAATTTTCGTAAAATGCAAGGACTTACGGTGTGTTTATTTTAGCCCGAGACTTGTAGTACATTTTTGACAACTAGCGACATCTGTTAGTGAATATAAAACAACTTATCTTGAGTTAATTTTATTATCTAACTATAGCTTGGTTAGCCTTAATAAGTTTTCCCGTTTGAATTCCTGAACAAAAAATAAGTTTTTTTAAATTTTTAATGCAAAATAATGCATAAAAATACTATGAAGATTTATCTGAATCCGTTTAGTAGTTTATGCGTGAAATGGTAACAATAAAAAAAAAAACAACTGTATTTAAAACCTTGTAAATTTATTTGCAAAAGTGTAAGTACTAGGGAGTTTCCAGTAATGTTTTATATCCCTAGATGTCTCTCTTAAGAAGTCAAGTGACAAGATAAACTGAAATCCAACATCTGATAAAAATCATCATCATCATAAACTTACCATAAAAGATATAAAACTATCTGAAAATAATTATATACTTTTGTTCGTAATGTTTACGGTTAAAATACACCCTCCATCAACGTCATTATTAAGGCCCTCATTAACGTCAAAAATATTGATGTCACTCATTATCACTCTGACAGATCAAACATTGTTAGCTTCCATTTTCATATCAATTAAATCTACGCCCGAAGTGGGACGCCGTCAGACACAACCAAAACAAACACGCAATTTGTCCAGTCTTTCCAATTCGCTTTCTATCTTCTACAATTACAACGGAGTGAGTCTGGAATTAGCGTTGTAAATATTCAAAATGGTAAGCTCCACAGTGTTTCGCTTTAAGTAAGACGGGAGCGAGTTCGTCCCGCTCACCATCTGCTGTGTGGTTTCCAAGTACCCCCCCGCATCCTTAAGCCATTGCGTTCTATAGAGGTCCTTTAATATTTATTACCTGTTGCGAATTAGGGAATTCTGTCAGGTGGGATCGTGTTCGCAGCGGAATTATTCAGAATGTTGCTTGTATTTAAAGGGCGATTGTATTCGGCTGAGGGAGCATTTCCAAATTGATTTTCGGTAAGGACCTACGCATTAGTTGTGCTCAATGCGTACTTGGATGATGTAGCGATGTTTACTTTAGAAGGATGTTTGGAACGGTTCGAGCGGAAGTGAAGCTGAATAATGGGAGTTGGAGATTGGATTCAATGTTAGTTGTGATGTTGATGAAGATGTTTAAATGTTTACAGAGGGACGAAGTGAAGTTGTTACATTAAGTAAAGCAACAAATCTTAATTTATGGGGGATCTTATCCGTAAGCACATTTCGCTGCTACTATAATTTTCAAAGTGTAAAGAGTGATGAATGTTTAATAACGATGACTAATAGAGTCATTACACTTTACAGTGTTAAATCAGAGGATGCATGCGGCCGAATGTTTATCGAGTTCATCGAAATTTATAAGATAAGCAAGATCGACGATGTGTTGCTGACTCCATTAACTTTGAATTAATAAGTGCTTACGTTTCTTATCAATTTGCATATAAATTTGCCTGACTACCACTTAGCGATTAAATTAAAATTTCGTACACTGAATCTGTTGATAATTACGAGACTTTAGCTTCATACAAAAGTTGCAAATCCTTGTTTATATGAAAATTCTATGACAGCATCAGAGGAGAGTGCATGTAAAGACGTGTGGTCGCCGCGGCGGTCGCCCGCGGAGTGCGGCGCTCCGGCGGGCGGCGCGGGGCGCCTGCGCGGCGCGGGGCGAGGGCGAACAGCTGAGCGTATATTGACAGCGAGTGGCACGTTGCCGCGAGTCAGTAGGTTCGCTGTCACCGCGGAGTGCGAACGTAGCCGCAACGCAACTTGAGCTCCTCCGATCTTCGCTTCCGGCGTAGGGTCGATTGATTATGCTACGCTCGGTGCCCCGCAGCGCTCGACAGGACTGAGCTGCGGTTGGGAGCCACTAAAATTATGACTTTTGGATTGTTTGCCGGCGAAGAAGAAAGCGGCAGATATCTCGTTCTAGAAGAGAAAACTCTGAGGATAGTTTCCCGGTACTGGGAGGTCTTCGGCGCTGCACCGGCCGAGAGGCAACAGATTGGGAACAGGCAGAGGCTTCTGGTGGCCCCGTTCGGACTGCTATAAATTTTATTTTTTTGGACCTGAACATATTAGATTTTAGTGTTACTTTTTAAGTGCAATAGGTGAACTGTGTTTGTGTTAAAGTTGGAAGATAGATAGATGAAAATGGTTCCCCAGCAAGTGTCGGATGTTCGCTCGATGAGCCCGGGGGCCAGTGGAGTGGTGTTTGGCTCTCAGCTCGTGGACAAGAACTCGTCAACACCCTACACGGATGCCACTCAGGTAGGTGGAAATGTGCACTAAATATTGTAGGCCTCGGGTAGGGTTAGGGAATCAGGAAGTGTTTTTTTTATGTGTTTACAGTGATTAAAATTTAAAAAATAAATATAAAAATACGCAATACATGCGTTAAAAATTCTCAAAAATGCGGTATAAATAAGTATAAGTTTTAATTAATGTAAAAGATTACAAAAAATCAAAAAGTAAAAAATTACAAACTTTAAAATGTATATCTAAAAAATAATACATTTTAATAAATTATATAAAGATAAAATACTCTTTATTACACACAAACAAATTTTTGGTAAATATCTTATAAAATAAATTATAATTCAAAACAAATTAAATAATACCTACCTAATAAATCCATATAAAATTATTATATTAAATCCATATTTAAAAATAAATAAAAAAGTGTAATAACACAAACAACTTAAATATGACTAGGTAGTAGTAGGTCTAGGTACAACTTAAAAAATACGACTAAATTAAACAGTGGTTTAAACATTATAAAAATACCAAAAACTCATAGAAAATAATGAAAAATATACCTACGTAAATAAAACTACCTTTTTATTCTATAAAAAATTCAAAAATAAAAAAGGTCTTTGAAAAGTAAACTATTAATTAAATAAGTGTAGGTATTTATGGAATAATGAGTCTGAATCTGAACGATTTTATAGAGGCAAAAATAAATGATTTTATACGACAAGTGCATCCAAATAAAATGTTTCAATAAAGTTTACACAGATTTACAAATCATAGGTGAAAATAAAAATCTGTTCTAGACAACTGTTTGACTAACATAAATAAAAATATGAATTATACTTAAAAGTTAAAAAAAAAACAATTAAGTACAGCAAAACTTTCCGAAAAATTATCTAATACCTACCTACATAAATCTACTTCAACGTTGAAATTTAAACGTTAACTAATTTAAACGCTTCAGCCAATATCAATTTCAAACCGCAGCCATTTGAGTAAATCTATGCAAAAACTCGAGGATTATCGTGCTCATAACTAATAATAATATTAAGGCATGCATTGGCCAACACAGTTATTAGCAAGATACAGAAATTCAATCCGGCATATAAACGATGAACTAATGGGAAGTAATGATGGCGAAGCATGCAACCCAATGCATAGGACTTGGGGTTTTTCAAGACAACCACTTTGAACGCAATAAATGATGTTATAAAAATGAGTGTAAATTTCACGCCGCGGCGTAAACTGTGGAAGTGTCTTCTTAGATATATAACTCAATTCGATGATTTAGTTGATTTTGAAAATAATAGATTGTACCTACAACAGTTTTCATCTTAAGTGCATACGACTCTATAAAATCAAAAATATTAAACATTATTTTACAAAGATTTCGAGAAATCGCAAAAAAATATTAATTAATAAATACCTACTTAAATAAAAAAACTTTATTAGGACCCAAGTGCAAAATAGAAACCTAACTGTAATAACGTGCGTAATTGCTAATAGCAAATAAATCGAAGTTGGTCGCAGTAAAAATTACACAAATAACAATTTTATTACGAGTAAATTGTGGCCGGTAATGATTCAGAGAGCCAGTCGCGACACGCCCGCGGCTGCAATAGTGCAAAATGACGAATACGATAATACAGCTGAGGGCAATGACACCCAATATGATTTCCTTGCATTATCGCCGTGAGCAAACTCACCAATACATGATATCCTAAATGAAGCGATAGCCGTCAAAACAATCGATAAAATAAAAATACTTGCTGGTTTTATTGCCGGGTGAAGTATACGTAAAATGCGCCAGCGAACTCTTGAGAGTGCATTAACATTTTCAATGTCAACCCGCAATATTTTTAGTCATCTCGTGTGTGCGTGACCTTTCTCATGTGTTTGTGCATGTGTGTGTACGTGTCGGTGTGTGTGCGTGTGGGTTACTCGCTCAGTACTGAGAAATGATAATCTTAGGTCATTCGCGTCTGAGATTCAGTTTTAAACACTGTCAGTTTCGAGGAAGTGCTTAATATCACGTCAACATTCAGGTAGGATTGAGATTGTCATTGATGAATCTAATCACTGATATGGCAAATAAATAGCTTATCACATTTTGCATATCAAACAACAGAGTTCACTATTCAAAAAGAAATATCTACAGTATATCATTATTCATTATGCCAATTGGTTCATAATAAATGCATACATCGAAGATGTGAAAATGAGATACAATAATAATTATAGGGCTAGCAATATAAGGAAACGATTAGGTATAATACTTCATTATAGATGTGGTGGAAACAATGGGTTAACAAATCAACACGAATCACGTGATGATATTGAATTTGCACAAAAAGGTACTATTATTCAATTTATACTGTTATCTGATTGAGAAACATCTGTGCTAATTGAGTTAACCGCATAGGAAAACAAACATCGTTTGTGAAGAGGAAATAAAATATCGCTTTATATAATTAATATAAAAGTACATAATAATACATACATAGCTTATTATATGTTTTATTATTTGCTCATGATTTTCATTAAAAAACCGGAGCAGTAATGGTCAAAATACAATTATGCTTCATACAAGGTTATTCGACAGTTTAGCTCCATTTTATTACTGGAAATGTGATCGTGGGCTTAACTGATTGAAAGATTAATTGTTGTTGCATAAAAACTTCGCCCAGCAACGTCTTGCTTCCCTTAAAGAATTCTGTTTATTTGGCAAATTGAAACTGTGCAGACATTCCCAGAAACAGATTTTATTTCTCATGTTCTAGAGCACACACGTAAACATGTTTACTTTAACTAATCCTTGTCAGCAGTAGTCATGCAGTTGCACCCATAAATTAACATTTAAGAACACAAGTTTCTGTACAGTAAAATTTCCATGCTTAACTTTTGTCGTAAGTTTATCGTTTAGTAGGCAAATTTATGTACCCTAATGCGTTACTTGCAAGCTCGGTGCAAATCAACATTTGATTGTAAAATACAGACTCATGTCGGCAAATGCAATTTGCTCTGCAGTTGTGGGTGGCGTTTTAATGGTGCCATTATAGCGAGCGAACGCCGAAGGTTGCTCAAGCAAAATTACCTCCGTACGTAGGTACCTATAGACAAACACACCATTATAGATATTTACAACTAAATTACGGTATGGAAAAATCTTATTTCAAATAAAGTTCTTAGTAAAGTTACTCATCAGAACAAGTGTTAATAGCCCATGAGCGGTGAATATGAAAGTATTTTTATGGAAGGAGTTATGATTGCTGTAGATAATGATCTTGGAAATGAAGGTGCGTTTCCTATAAGTTATGTTTTATAAATTGCGGTAACAAATGTGGTGGCGAGGGAAGTAGTGCTTGACTTAGTCGTGAGGGTCTTTGAAAAACATCTCCAAACCGAGTTTGGCGTAGCCTCAGTTGTCTTGCGAAACTCAAGTCCGACATGTGAAAACAGAAAGTCTGCACTGCAAATAGCAATAAATTTTGCCGGTTCACGTTGACGCGAACTGAAATCGCGAAGCGGGCGGACGGAGGAACTTCGCTGTGAAACAACAAAAATCTACCAATATATCTTTCTGTTGAAATTTTACCCACATACGGTGTATTTTGTTTGTTGGCTTCGGTGTAAACAAAAAATCATTGCTTGCTGAATTAATGTGAGCATTAATATACAGGGTATCCCGTAAATATTGGTCCCAATGGAAAGGGTGACTCAGAGGTTATTATTATATTTTTATTACTTTCGATTTATCTTGAGAATAAAAAGTTCTTACCAACCAGAAGAAACAAAAACTACAGAATTGGCTAGAGACTACTAATATATTCAACTTTTGAAATTGAACAGATGAAGAAAGTTTCAGTGAAATAGCAATGTAAATATCCTTTACCACGTTCTGAATTTCGACAGCCAAGTCTCCGAGACTCCCCCATTTAACGATTTATGTATGCTGATTGGATTTCGGAAAAGTTCCTGTTGAGTTATTTCGCTGTCTCTTGAAGGCTCACGCAATGTTGATTAGGTGTTTTTAGCCCGCCCTCGGCAACTTTATTGTCCAAGTTTGATTGGAAAATAATGAAAGGTCGAGACGACCGTCTTATCGTTGTTTTCTTCGACTAAGTGTTGTTACTTAAATTTCAGCAGACTTTTTCAACTCAAGGACTTCTTGAAATACCTACTACATTCTTTATTGCTTATTTTGTATTGCGTAAAATTAATAAAGTATGTAATGCTTTACTTACTGTTCCTAATTAACGTTTTGAATAATTCAGATAATGTACTAAGTATACATATATAGGTACATAATAGTCCATGAAATAAAACTGTTAGAGGCATTAAACTTGATGTAGATGAATAACAAAAAAAAATACAAAGTATGTGTTAAAGTGTTCTTATCCAACGTGGGACATAATTAATATAAATAGTCTGGAACAAACGAATTTGTAATTAATATTCGACGCCATCGAGACGAAGGTCTGTTGGAGGCATTAAAACACAACACTTTCGAAAATTTCACTTTTATTAAAACAAATGACCTTAGCCGAGTGCTAAGTAAATTTTACTCCTTATTTCGTTCGATGGAGAAATTCTTACAAAATTTCGCCGAAGGAAATTCGGGGCTAGTGATTAATTTTGTCGGCATTTAAGGATTTCGCAGTACGTTCAGGAAGTCACGCGAGCTACCCGCGTACATCATCCGACAGTTGAGTCTTCTTGTCGATGTCAGCACTTAGAATAGAATAGAACATTACATACCTACTAAATGTAATTTATGAATTCTTCAAGGCTTCCTCAACTTCTGACCTAAAGAATCACAAAATCGAATTTCGAATAGCACAAAAGTGATATTATAATTGAATAATAAAGTTATTAAACGAAAGAACCTGTCCGCAAGTTAATTTAGACAAGATTACGGTACGACTGAGTATCGAAGAGAAACTTTCTTTGCCGAACAAGAAAAGTTAAAAGGCACCAAGCCCCGAGCAAAGTTATACGAAATCGATAGTCAAAGCGAGACAATGCGCTTACAAAAGAACTAGATTTGAACCAGCGTTTCGAACAGGTTAAAAAGATTAACGATTTGTTTTTAGAGCTAAATAATCTCAAAGGATAATAAAGAATCAAATTCTGATAGTGAAATGTGCCTTTGAAGATGCTAATGAAGAAATTAATTAAGTGGCTTCTAATGTTAACGACAGGACTGTTCTAATTTCCGACAGAAAAAAAAGTTGTTTACCTGATGAAGGCTCATTCGATTAACGAGCAAGTTTGAGTTGGGGCACAAAAAAGCAATCCCTTGAGAGCAGCAGCTTTAGAACCGGTTTCAACTTACTTTCTGGAAACGAAAGCAATTGTTTCTAATCAGTGCTGTTAGCTGCAAACTTGGCAAGGGGCTAGGAAGGGCATTTCGAAAGAACGGTGTGTTGGTAAACGCTGCTCTCCCTCGCTCGTTTTCCGATTTATTTTTCTTGGCCCAATTCTGTAAGGAACGTGCGAAATGGAACTGTTCTCTGGGTGTAATGTTTGTCCAAATGTTCGCCTAATGCAGGTGAAGGTTTATTTTCTTTCGGTTTATTTATTTTGTTTGGGATGCTGTTCAATTAGTTGGGTATTAAATCTTCCGTATTGAATTCACTGTTTTCGTAAAAAGGATTGAAACAGGTAAGTATATAATACTTCCTACACGCACCTTCAACTTTCCATGGTTCACGAGAATGATTATGTCAATTCAACCAATTACTATAATCCAAGTAATAATCCGACCACTTTCATTAAAACTTATCCGATTCGAATGAGCCAGCACCAAGCAATTATACGAAATAAGGAAGTTTAATGCAGAACAAATTGTAAATACGTTTTCGACCTTGGCCTTTATTTTACATTCGAGTCTTTCGCCTCGGGCTTAAACCGGACGAACGAGTATATTAAACCCACCCCGAGTACAAGTCTTGCCCTATAACGAGACCAACGCTCAAACCAGTAACCACTCGATGTTCCATCAATTTTAAACTTTAAGCTGAACCGTGTAAAGATCATTTACCAGCTTCCCAAACCAATTTAAATAAAAGCCTGTGATACCGCAAAATAAACTCTAATCTCAAACGTTAAAGGTTAAGATCAAGTGCCAGTAAAGACGAAGAGGCGATGAATCTGTGACATCAATTTAATTTGCAAATAAGAAGCTTACAAAAAGTAAGTACTGGAAAGTTCAGTTCTGTTTACAAAAAGTATACGATTTACTTCCGTTTATAGCTAAATCCTATTATTATGATTTTTTCACTATGTACCTTATTTTTTTTTGATACATTATTTATCTATTATTACTTATCATTGTTTGAATAATCACAATTAAGCTTAATCAATATTGTATTAAATTCGATAAGGAGTACAAACAATAAGAACCCGTAAGTTTTCATTCCTAGACCGGGCCAGCTTTCATGCCAGGCGGGTTACTCTATACTGACGAAAAACTAACAAACGAGAGCTGTGGTGCAATCGGCACGTTTAATACAACGATATAGAGTCGTGGCTCGCGCAGCTGCGCTCCGAAACTTAGTTTTTCGTCATATAAAGTGCCCCCAGGACTTGAAGTTGCTCCCTGCGCACGCACACAAACAAAATTAATTAACCTAAGAGGGTATTTACGAACGCGAGGGTCGGTCGCTCTTGCATACAAACTGTGTATAAACCAATACGCTACATGTAGAGGTAGATATATCGACAAATGAGATGTGGCTCATACACTTGTAAATGAAACTAGTACTGTGCTGTACATGCTAGGTGTATAAATGTGAGTACTTTATGTAGATAAGTGAATTATTGAGATAGTGTTCCTTATTCTCTTCAGAAATGGCTGTAATTCTGACGTTAACAAACGCCAGCCATTTATATTGAAATTTCTCTGCCGCGCTGGAAATAATAACAGAATCGAAGATTTTAATTACACTTCGATTTTGTATCCGGCACAAATTTATATTTTGATATCGCTTCGTAACGAGCAAAGTAATTTAGAAATAATCATTAACAAACATCATCTAATAAATGATAAGTATTTACACATAGGTGATATTTGACATTCATTTCGTAAGTACGACTATGTTGTTTACATAGTTTTTGATCAACTACTTAGTTTCTATGGCAACAAAGCCATGTTAAGCTATATAAGTTGAAGAATTTTCTCATTATGAAATTCCAAGTTAAAACTGGCGTTTAAAAGAAAAAAAAGCTGTTTTAGATTATAGCGCTGTGATAAAAAAAAGAACTACTCGACGTACTTGAGCAAAAAGCTTGATAAAAGATAGGTGAGGTTGTGAAAAAAAGATAACCGCCTATAAAATGTAGCTAACTATTCAGAGTATGTCTAAAGAGTTGAACTCGATGCAGACGATTTATGATGAAAGCCGAAAGAAATATGGCGACATCGCTAACGTTCTCATTGAAACTTTATTTTTGTGAACTCTTTTCTTTATTACGGGCCGAGTACTCGCAAATAGAGCAGAGACCACCCTGTAAAGACGAATATATTCGCAGCCGTATTGAAATGTAAATACGCCGTCGTAAACTTGTTTTTCTAGATGAGATCCCAACTACGGAGGTTTACGTGTATTGATCTCTGTCTGTCATGCGTTGCTTTGATTGCGGCATAAATAAACATGAAAGTGTCTCGCCCCCAAATTTACTCGGCGATATTCTTTCGATAGTTTCTGAATAAGAATACTTACCAACTTGTTTATAAAAGTAATTTTCTTGTAAGCGGAAAATTATAATTATAAAGTACATATATAGTAATATATAGTATTAGTATACATATTATTTATTAAAAAATAGACTAAATGAATATATTAGTAAAACAGAGCACGATAAAAGCGTCAACGATATAAAACACGTTAAAATTGCAGCGACAACAAATTTCGAACTAACAAAGTAAACAATTAAAGGTGTAGAAGCCAAGAATGTCGGTGCAAAAAAGTAAAAGAAAGTAAACGCAGACGCTTCTCGGTTCAAAAGTGACTCGTTACAGTGTACGGAGCTCGCTAATACACTATCAATATTTGCACGGCTACAGACTCCCTCAGGAGCGGGCCGGGACGTATGGTTGCACAAACATTGTCGTCTCTCCAGTGTTCCGATGCATTTAGTACTCCACCGACTCAAGGGAGAACCGACTAGCGTAAACTCGCATTTCCAACAACTAATTCCACTCCAAATCATTCGCCAATAAAATAAGGAAGCAACAAAGTATTCGCTCGGTTTATTCTCGGTCGATTCGCATCTGCGTCCGTTTTTGAACTTATTGATTGGGACCATCTGCGACATCGGTTACTAGCACATGCCATGGAGTGCATTCGGAAACGTCAAAATTTTCGAGTGGAAATTCAAAGAGAACAGGCGAGTGGCGCCCCGCGGGACGGTACAAGTTCGCTGTCGACTGTGTAAAGAATTGCCAAAGTTGCTTCCGTTCCGCCGCATGCAAAATTGTCGGCGTTCGACAGATTTGCTTTCTGGAATACCAACTCGATTTGAACACTATTGCAAGCCGCTTTTGTCAGATTTCAATAAACTGCTTTCCAATATTGTCAATACTTTTTAATACTAACCTTGTTATAAACATAATTACTTACTGATTTCAAATTGTGCCAAACCAAGGGTAAAGGTTAAGTTAAACGAGATCGTCTTTAAACGGAGAACTTATTGACTGTTCCGTTCCCTTTTTACCGAAGTCTATTGACTCGGTAATGTCTCTCATTTCCCGAACACACCGGCTTTGGGGGAATAAGAAAAGTTCCAACATCCTCTTTGGGTGCCAAAAGCGGAATGAAAAGAGGCCTCTCGCCTTTTACTTACGGAGGCAAGCGCACTAAACCTAATACCTTTTATCTTTCGTCCAAGAGTTGGACTAAACTTGAATACAAAGACAGTCGTGGCCATCTGTTTGAGACCCTTTACACGAGTAACTAATTCCAACTTTAATGAGAAACTCGTTAAAGTAAAATATTTCGATTGTGAAGACAACCTCGTTAATTTGGGCGTTTGCATCTATTGCCCCTTTTTGATGTTGAACGAATTAAACTTGTCTCATCTGACGGCACAGTTAGACGAGCGCTGTTAGACATGGTTATTACAATATGACTGCAGCAAATGATGATTCATCTGCTATAATGCTATCTTATGCCCTTTACTGCATTACTATCATTAATGTAATTGCTTCGCACCAGACCGCCCCACTCGCTCGTGATGGGAACGATTTCTTTGCGTGGAATCGATCCCGTGCTCATTGTGTTCGCCGGCGCGGCGTCTGCAAGTCAACATATCAAACAATTTACTTACAACACGACTATGATTTCTTTATTACGGTCCCTTTATCCTTTTGTCCGTCGGATCCCGGCTTTTCTCTTGGAAATTTTCTTTCTGTTGCGATTCTTTCTGATCTCTCGCAAGATAAGATGATATTGAATTTTGAAATGCATCCGAGTTTTCCTTTTTGGCTCTCGGAGGATTTGTATATTCTCAGTCCGTTGTATAAACATAAAGTGATTTGGGCGAGTGGTCCATTTCATAAATTAGCATTTTGGTTGTGTTACATTACGCTCTTCTTTTGCGCGTGAAATATGTTTAAAGATTAAAAAGGGAGCACTGTTGGGATTTTCGTAAAATGTACTCCGCGAGCCATAAGCCGCATTAAGTCGGTCGGAGATGAATTGTGCTCTAGTTCTGTTAAAGTGAACAGCGAAGCAGTTACGATAATGTATTTATAATTACCATGTCGGTTTTGTTGGTCGTGACAATACCAGTAACAGTCTGCTAGATTTAAGTTGGTTTCTGATTTCGTTCGTAGTGAAGCAAGAGTAGAAGACACGCGTACAGCAAACAGCTGACTGCAAATAAAATGGTCCCGCTATTCAGTAATATGTCAGTCCATTATCTTCGTAATTAAATCCCTAGCGAGTGTTTTACGAGTATCCAGAGGCAGGCAGAGGCGTAATAAAGCAGTGGGTTCGCTTGTTACTCGGTTCCCAGGCTCGCTCGGATCCAACTCCGCATTTAGCTCCGTTACGACAAATATAGTGTGTTAGACGTGTGTAAGGGAATCATCTGAGTGATTCTGAGAAATTACTGTTCTGTTTACGGGGCTTTTTTATTGTTGATAGTGTTTATAGAGTCGTTGTTGAAAATAATAGGTTCAATGGTGTTATTAACTAGTCGTGTTGATGCGAGGTATCATAGCTATAACATTGACAAGTAAATCAATGGTATATTCAAACAGTTTCCATAAGAACAACTTCTTGGATATGTTATGTATTCGTATATTTAATTAATTTGGATTAAGCCACATAAGTTGAGGAAAATAATAAGTACTTTATAGCTCATTAAATTGTTATCTTAATTTAGACTTCAATTTGTTATAATTACTTCTTTAATCACTTACTAGCCTTTTCTCCGCCAGTACAAAAAAGTGTTTCAAAAGAATGTGCATTCTTCCACGCTTTAGTACTAAAACAATAATGTTTTGTTTAACAACAATTAATTATTTTTTAGTGCCGCTCATGTCAAACTTCAGCTTACAGAGCTGGTTCTGTCGTCATTATGCCAATGTTCCAATAAAATTCAAGCATAAAAAGCATAAATTCGAAAAAGTTATTTCATCTGTAAATCACAGTAATGCCTTATTCACCAAGATTACCGGTGAAAGTCGGCAGTGTAATACCGTACTGCGTTGAACGTACCTTCTACGATGTAAATTACCATCTCTGAGAACACAAATAGAACATCTTGTGGCGAGAAAAGTGCACACACGTGCATCAGAATATACCGCGTCTACGCTCCATGTTAGCAAGTGTAACATTATTTAATTTCCCTACGCTTGCTGAGTATTTTCTTCATCACTACCCATCACGTCCCCACTGCTGGGGCACGGGTCTCCTTCTTATGTAGGAAGAGTTTTGGACCAACCACGCTGGCATAGTGCGGGTTGGTGTATGATTTTGGTTATCACTATTATAGCAACTGAAGATAATTACATCAAGATTTTTTTGTAACACGTACTAATTATAGTTTGCTCTTGAATATAGCAAGAAACAACTAACCCAATTGGAAAATTGTAGTACCTACTGCCGTAATAGAGGTAATTACATAATATCAATAGATAACGATTCAACGATCATATCAGAACGGTTTCTAATGGCTGCCATTTTTCTTATCCTTCACAAACAGTCCACAAAAACAGTTCTATGTTTATATCATTACGGTCTAAAAGCACAAGTGTTAAATTTCCTTGTAGCTAGGTACTTTCTCACCGTTTTCATCCGCGTACCACTACATGCGAAACTTTTGCTACTTATCAAACTTGTATGTGTAAGGCTTATGTCTTTGCTCGAAGTGTCTTATTATGCAGAAAGTAGTCTGCAAGGAATAACTACAATTTGCGTACGAAGGTACAAATCTACTGCAGGGCTAATTTTCCGTCTACTTTCTATATATGTTTCCATTCGGTTTTGAAACATTGAGATTGAATGCGCAGTGTATGTGGATGCAGCTGTACTACTTATCGTATACTATCATCAGCATATTACGCGTTCGTTTTATGCTTCCTACTGCTTCTTTTATAGTTAATAGTATTAGTTCATTTGTATTTTAAGCTCTGTGTCCTCGTTTCCAAGTCCATTGGCTCTTGTATCAGCCTTCGCGCTAAAGTGGATTATGAAAATAAATTCAAGTGCATTATTAAGCTAACAAACTACTTGTCAATTGATTATGAGTAAAGTATTGATTGAGATAACGATGTTTGCCGAAGATGATATTGAAAATTGTGTGTCAATAGTTGGGGATCAACCGATGCCGTTGTCCGTTTCACTCGTGGTGTTTACAAGAAAAACGTTTTGCTATCGCACGGTTTGTTTGCTGCGCAAAAATTTTGATTGCACAAAGTAGTTCACAAGTTCTAAATATAGCTTCAGTAGTAGCCTTGGCCTCGCACGTAGTAAATGTTGGCTAGGAAATACAAACTGCCTAATTTTTACACCTAGATTCACGTCATGTCATCATTACTTGAATACTTTATGTTAAGTAGGTAGGTACAGCTCATTGAAAATAATACGTAACTTTTTTACTGGAAAATGATTTAACTTCCGCTCTCAAATAAATACCAGTAAATTCATATCATTGACCATTATCGGGGTTCAGAGAAAATGCAGTTCAATTCAATTTAATGTTTCGGCATATCCGACTGTAAATTAAAAATGATAAAGTTAGGTACAGTACATTATAATAATAATAATAATAAATTTATTTATTCCAGGTCATAACCCATATTTTTGATTAAATAACATTAACATTGATAATTATTTATAAAGCAAGATTACTAATAAATTATATAAAATTAATTTACATTTTACCTTTAAATACAGTCATAATTCATTTCATATTAAACATTATTTTACATGCATTTATCACACAACAATTGAAAAGTCAGTTTGAGCCAGTTGTCAGTCATGGTGAGTGTGTTTGTAGTCGCCTCCAGACTTCATGGACGGGGCTCGCCTGCCAGCTGCCGGCCGCGCGCACCACGGTGTTGCAGGACCGGCGCAGGCGCTCCGCCGCGCCCGCCGTGGTGTGGCGCATCAGCGCCGCCCAGCCGTGCACGCGCCCGGCCGCGAACATCTCCGACGCGCTTCACCAGGGGGGCAGGCGGTGCAGTATCCGCCATGCATTGTTGTACTGCACGCGGATTCGGTTGTATGCTGCCTTCGTATAGTGGCACCAGAGCTCAGCCGTGTACAGGTTGTAGCAGAACGTGGTGAACAGCAGGCGCTTCACCTCCACGCTGCAGCGCTGGAAGCGGCGCGCCAGCATGTTGGCTTTGACGCTGATAGCCCTGCGCTGTCTCTCGATGTCGGCTTCATCGCGAAGCTTGTCGTCAATTAGGTGTCCGAGATATTTAACTTGGCTGACCTTTGCCAGAGCTGCCCCATTGAGATGTAGGGGGGGATTTTTGGCAGGAGTGTTAGAGGACTCGAACACCATGTACACAGATTTGCTTGCGTTGTACAGCATGTTATGTGATTCTGCATAGTCTTCGCAGATTTTTAACATAAGCCTCATGGCGGATACCGAGGGCGCCAAGAGCACCATGTCGTCTGCGTAGCTTGCATGGTTCACACATAGTCCATCCATGTAGCAGCCAACACCGGACTCCGCCAGCCTGCTGCTCAGCTCATCCATGTATACGTTGAACATCACTGGAGAGCTGGATCCTCCCTGTCTCACCCCACAGTACAGCTTTTCAGGTTTGGAGTACTCGCCGTTCCATCTCACGGAGTTCGTCTGTTGTTGGTGCCATTTCACTAGAACTCTCACAAGGATCTCCGGCATTCCTCTTTCGCGAAGTTTATCCCAGAGCAGAGTGTGAGAGACACGGTCGAAAGCCTTGCTAAGGTCCAGGTAGCAGGCTATAACAGATGTGTTTCTGTGCTTGTAGTAATGAGCTATTTGCTTGACTACGTATATAGCTGTTGTTGTCGACGAGTTACTCTTGAACCCCATCTGATGATCACTGCTATAGAGGTATTTCTCAGATAGAGAGTGAATCACTTTTTCTAGCAGTCGTGCTATAATAGGTGCGAGGGCAATCGGACGGTAGTTGTTGGAGTTGGATATGTCCTTCTGTTTGTCTTTGCATATGGGCACTACGACTGTCCGAGTAAGTGAAATTGGTAGGTGTTCCAGTTTTATTATCGCTCTAAACAGGTTACACAGGATGACACACAAGGGGCGCCCAAGAGTTTTCAGATGTTCAATTGATAACCCGTCATGCCCCGGGGATTTTCCGTTCGCAGTTTTACTCATAATTTTCTGAAGCAACTTGGGCGTAATACTGTTGGCTGTATCACCACCGGGCTGATCCCTTTCACACGTAATATCACTTCCAGCAGAGGCAGTCTGCAGTGACTGGGCATAGGTTTGCGTAGCCGGTGGCGGGTGTGTGAACTTATTGATAAACAAGTCCGCTATTCTTTTTTTGTCAGTTTCACCATCGATATTGGAGGGAATTGAACTTCGAGACTTGCATATTTTATTTGTTTTTTGCCAGAAGTTAGTGAAGTTTTTGTTGTAGAAATTTTTTGCTATGCTATTCATTTTATTTTGCTCTTCATTTTGTTGACATTTCTTGAGCGCCTCTTTGAACTTGGACCGAGCTAGTCGTCTATTATCAGTGAGTTCGCCAGCAGCAGGTCTCCCGCCGCAGTGCCATTCCCTCAGAGCATCCCGTGATTTAGCATAGTGTTCCGCAACATGTTCACTCCAGCCCGCTTGAGATTTATATTTTTTATTGCGTTTTTTATTTTTATTGAATGCACCTGCAGCAGCGATTTGCATAGTGGTAACAATAAGTTCATACAGCTCATTTATCTCTGCAGCCGTTTTAGGTTCTTCACGATGTTTTTCATGTGGTAGGTATATATTCATCAGGTTACCGTACCTAACAATATCGTTTCTATCCCGTGGTCTCCATGCCCAGGGATCAGTGTGAGAGTTCTCTGGGCCGACTGACACCCTTGACAGTTTATTTATTGAAAGTGTTATATGTATTGGTCGATGGTCAGTCCATGTCACATCGTAGTCCACACATATGTCTGTTATGCTCTTCTTCACTGTCTCTGATATCAGACAATGGTCAAGCCACGAGACGGAGCCATGTGCATCACTGACAAAGGTGTATGTATCAGCAGGTAGCATAGTTCTATCGACGCATTCGTAGTTATATTCAGTACAGAAAGATAAGAGCTCTCTTCCAAACTGTGTAGATGAGTCTGCGTTAAAATCCCCAATCACAAGGCAGTCGCTGCAGTTACTCTCCTCCTTTATGGCGTGAATTTTGCTGAGACAGTCTACGAACTCCGTAAAGTTATCCTGTTTACAGGTAGGCATATAAATGTTGATTATAAGCAGCTTGTTTTCACTGGATAGAGTCAGCTCAATTGCCGCTAGACGGGGTGTTTCACACAGTATACTGGCTGTTGCTTTTAAAGTTTTCTTATATAGGATTGCGATTCCTCCATGTGGGCGACCGACGAGTGGGCCTGCGCTAGTGTCGACGGCGGAGGTGCCTATCGCATCACAGCTGTCATGTATGTTCTGTAGCGTATGTAAATCTGTAGGCAGGAGCCACGTTTCTTGCAAAGCCACTACATCATTGTTCGAGCAGAGCTCCTCAATGAATTTACTGGATCTTCGCAGTGATTTGCAGTTTATCGTGACAATTTTTAGTTTATTGTTCATGTTTGTGGATTGGACGATGTTTTCTTTTGGTTTGATACGCTAGGTACGCGTGTTCTTTATATATGCCGACTGATATGCCGGGTGGCCAAAGATCTTGATTTAGCACGCTATTAATGCTGTTGCTAGAGACAGTTATTTTGAACGCGTTGTGATTAAACCCTTCTCTTTCAGGCAGCAGTTCAACCTGTAGTGCACTTAGTCCAGTGTCTATAAGGTGTTTTTTGATATTTTCTGTTGTGACGCTCTTGTCAAAGCCAGATGTGTACACCTCAGCAGAATTAATAGCAACTTTAAGAGTGTTTGAGTAGTTTACAGCAGTACCGCGAATATTTAACGTTTTTTGTTTAGGTTTAGGTTTAGATATATGTTTTGCTTTCTTTTTCCTTTCAATTAATATAAATTCTTCTTGATTCTCACTGTTAGAGTCAATTTCCTTACTAATTGTGTTAGAACTGCCACTTGGAGTCCTTGGATCAGGCAATGAAGACAGGTCTGATGGTAAGGCACTACTGTTTTGATTGTTTTTATCGGTTTTATTAGTTGGGGGAGTCTTTAGAGGGCAGGAGGGAATAGCCCATGCGTTGGTGGCTCTTTTTGTTGAGGATGCGTTCTTCGATTGGATACTTTTCTTTGGTGTGGGAGGAGGCGATGCAGCTAGCAGTGTGTGCTTGATTCCGGTTGGTGTAGAGGGAAGGCCCGACTTAATACAAGTTATGTCGTTTCTAAGCTCAGCGACTTCTGCTGCCGTCGAATAGTTTCTCTTGATATTATTGACCTCCTGAGTCAGATGAACTATATCCTTCAGTAGGCGTGATACGTCAACGTGGTCGAAATTTACGGGAGGCAGTTTGTGTAAATCTCGTGCAACAAATATCGGTGCCCGATTAGGCTCAACCTCTCTAAGTTGTGTGATGATATCTTGTAGGTCCTTTCGTGCTTTATCTTGTTTCCTGTTTATGAGGCGTTTACTTGTTTGGGTCGTATCAAATAGAAGTTTTTTCGCTACTGTTATTTCGTCTTCTGTGTTGTGGGTAGCGCAAATGTCGATGAGGCTTTTATCATCCATCACATTAATTTTGCATTGTAGAAATGCCAGTACTTCGTTAATAATTATATTACAGGAAGAGCATTTCGTAGTCATGATTATGATATAGGTAACCAGATTTGTGTTTGTAAAATATTCCCTTACTTTAGGTAGGTTTATTTGTACTGGCAACACTGATATGTGACAGGTTATCTGGGGAAGCTGTCAATGTGACAATTATAGTTGTCAATGTCAATTCAGCTGTCAGTATGACGTCAACTGTCACCGGTAGTTATCCAAGTATGAGGGTAGGTCAACAAAACTTGTAAAAATTTTATTATAATCAAACAAGATTAGTTAACTTTTAGTGCTCATTTACAGGGCTTACTTGTGTTTTTCCATGGAGATTTATATTTCTGCGTATGCTTCAAGTATTGTCTTGCTGGATAATTTAATAATTTCACCACTTTAACGACTTAATACCGAAGTTTCGATTTGATTCTTGAGAGCAGTTTTAATTGCGTGTTACTCATTGTGAGTGCGTTGATTGATTATATTCTCCCGCTTCCTTGAAACGACGTGCTCGCTATGTAAACTACATTTTATCTATCATGCTCTTTGAGATCACTTCCATAACTATAGAAATAACAAGATTACGTACTAAACTAACTCTTGAATCATAAGCCAGATGTGTCTTGCCGCTATGCGTATTGCAATACTTACTAAAATAGGTGAACCGATGACAAGATCAATCTACACACATGAAAATGTTTACTTTAATCTTATTTCCTCTATCAGACGCCGCTGACGTCAAATTAACTTTAATTACTTTACTACCTATCTTTAATATCACACAACTGTCTCTATTATCGTACAGACGAGAGAGAACCAAAACGTGAATGTTTGCAAACAAGTCCAGACCCCTTATAGTGAATTTGTTTTGACAACGATTTTAGAATTCAAAATCTATTGAATTTGACACTAATTACTTCGTTATGACTTCGCGATAACACCACAAAATCTTTCAAAAGCTTTATTACCATTTCCAAATTCAATGCAGCTGAAAATGCATCAAAAATTTCTCCAGATCCAAACAGCCAATGGAAACAGATGAAACCCCTCCTATCGGTACGTACTGCTCGTAGTTACATCACTGCACGCGCCGGCCACCATGCGCAGGAGTGCGCAGCTATATTATAAATAAACAACCACGTGTAGACTGCGCGATAGTACCGGGCTCTTCCATGTCTATCACATTTTGATGACGATTCTGAAGACAAAAATTCTAATTTTAAACCCCAATTTCTCTACAGTCGGTTATCTAACCGACCAGGGATTGGTTATCAATTATACGTCATCTCCATATAAAATTCTTGACAGATGTGTCAAAAGTCAACCACTATTACCTGGTTATGATCTAAACAACTATGGAGAAATTGGCACTTAGACTGTAAAAACCGCAAATTCTTCGTTTAAAATTCCAGTCTATGAGTGTTCTCGTAGCTCTATTTTTCGTTATTTTTTATATACCTAATTATAAAAAATGATGAATATAATGGATCCAAACATGACGATAGATCTGCAATGATAACCTACTTGGGTTACCCCATTTTTTATTAATTAGTAAAAATATAAACATGATAATGAACATTGTGATGTGATGATTAAAGTGGAATGAACCAGTATGCATAAAGCGAGCACTGTGGTTCATATCGGCTATTGCGGTGTTAGATACGAACATACTAACATACGTACTAATGCCATTAAATATAACGTCAGGGTTTTTTTTTCAAGTGCCTTTTTATTTGATGTGTATGTTAATATTGAAAAAAATATGAACGCAGGTACTTAATACATTTTTTTTTGTTTTCAGGTAAATGATATTCCTTAAAATGGTAAGACATCAACTTTCAATGGTGGTAAGTATATAATATTTTTTATTCTATTAAAATTAAATCATCCACTTATTTTACATAATTATATAAAATTTATTAAACATAGTACTCGTACGTGTTCTATTTTCAAAACTATCTGAATTTATCTCTAAGTAAAGCGCCAATTTCTCTTTTGGCACCGTTTTACTATAAAACGACATAAAATATTATATTTTGTTATCGCCTTCTTAAGACTGACCTTTAAAGGAATTGTGCCGGATCAAAGTTGACCTTACTATCCTAGCCATGTATATTGCTCCGTCAGGGTTCGCTTGCCAAGGGCCTGTGATTTTATTTTACCTTTTAACCTCAACTTTGTTCAATATCTTACTAAACATTTTTGAATGTTTCTAAACTACCTATTGACCAAAGGCTCATAATTTTTACTATTATTACGTTATTATACCTTTACACAATGCAGCGTCTTCTTCCATTGTATTGTTGTTTTTTTTACTTATTGCTGTTGTAAAATTGAAAAAAAAAAAACTTCCTACCTATGGCTTTAAAAGGATAGCAATTATACCACGTGGTGGTTTTGTTTTTCTTAGGATGTGTAAGATGTTTATGGCTACAATTACTATCTTAAATTTAAAATTTAAAACACCACATTTACCTTGCCAGCCATAGATTTGATATTTTTTTTAAACCAAATACGTTTTATTTTCCAAATGATATTATAATGTTTTTCTAATAATATGTAGTTTTCTAGGTACATAAACAAAATATGTTTAACAACCTCTGTGTTGGTGTAGATAGATGAACTTTACGTTCTTATCTATCTTTGCCACTTGTTTTGTGTTATTATTTAAATTAGGATTCTGCTATAAGATTATAGTAGTTTATTCATATACTAGAAGAATTAATTGTACCTTACAGAAAAATTACATAAGGAAGCATGGTAAATATATATTTTTGTACTTAAGCACTAACTGATCATTAAAATTTTATATCTATTGGTTTATTATAATAAATGTAATTTATGTTACAATAATAATCATTTTGCATCTCGTAAACTACAACTCTCATGACGTGAACAGTAAACACTATATTAATTGTGTGTATTACGTTTTACAGAATTGCATAAAATTATAAAACCTGCTACCGTGTTACTATCGCACGTTATTATAGCAATCGACAATCTTTAAAGCTGGTTCCATATTTGTGTAATTTTAAGATCGCTATAATATATTATTATGAAATGAAATTTCTGTCAAATTTTACGTACGTAACCTACTTATCCCTTTTAAAACACTTTTCACAATGGTGATTAAACATTATTTAAGTAACTTTATATTTACTTTTTTTTTATCAAAACTAAGTATTATTTAAACAACGGTCTTTTTCAACCTTATGTCGCCATGAAGAAGTAAGAACAAGAAAATATTGTGAGAGCAAACATTTGTAACACTCTTGAGTGTTGCACATGCACCTTATCTTACTTCAAATAATAATATTTCCTTTGATCTTGGTAAAAGAACAAAGGCAGCTGTAGCAAGAAAAAAATATGTTCCTACTTGACCTGACTAATTAAGTATAAGACATTGGAACATTTAAAACCCAAAACCAATTTTATCAGAAACATGCTTTGTCAAAAGATACGCTACATAAAATGATTCATATAAGCTTTACCCCATATTACATTCAATCCTAACCTAAAACGAATCTTCTCTACAATACCAAAAACCAACGTCGTAAATCGTTAGACGTCAACGATACAACACAAAAAGAAATCAATTGAGGAAGACAAAGCATCGAATGAAAAGAAGCACATGTAAAGCGCAGTAGCGGTAGAACGACGAGAGAAAAAAATCGCCTTCAAACGAAAACATAGTGCAGATAAGAAGTCGACCTTTATTCTGCAGTATAGGGGCCCGTCGAGTGAGGCAGACAAAAAATCAATTCAAGCAGCTTGTGTCAGGTTACTTGAAAAAGCTTGGGTAGAAGCTTTGATATTAGATATTAAACGAAATTCCACTTTAGGTCAGAATTTATGTCCCAAGTATGAGATGATTGAGATATTAAAATAGCTTTTAGGGATAATATATTTCTGGGTGAAATCGTTCTCGAAAGGTCAATGATCAATTTCAAAGCCTATTTAATCCGGCGTAACCTTTTTTTTTAAGTATCTTAATTTTAGGTACGTATAGTTTCACTGGCGAAACCTATGAATTTTCAAGTACTGAGTATGGTATACGCATTCCAACTAGATGGATCAGCGGCCTATAAGTAGCAGGATAAAGAAGGGTCAGGAAAAAAGATGATCTTTGTTGATTAGCGATGATTGTAAAAATACGATTGACTTAAATTCAGTTTTTCCGAGATCAGTCAATTCGTCTTAGAACAAAATAAAAGTGCCTGTCTAAATATAATTTACGTTTTATTGCGTTTTATTTCAACAAAGTTACGTCGCCCGCCGTACCTGGCTATCTGTTACAATATATTGTACAGAAGCCGGTTTAGCTACCTGTCTTCATCAATTACATTTTTTACATCGGAAAGATCTTTCTAATAGACCTCGACGTCGTTCAAAGCTTTTGATTGATGTTTTTTTAAATACACTTTATCTTAAAGTTTATCCTCGTTTGATAGGTAGGTCTTTACCACTTTTGTTTTTCAATGGGTAATAATTTACCTTTCGAAATTTACTGAATTATACATACCTGATATTTTATTATTATTTACTTGTACTTTGCCAGATTATAATTCAATCAAATAATACCTATAGTTGTTTCTGTTATTAAATTAAAACTATTAAATTGTCCATTGGTTGTGTTTGTACCAATAAGCCATTACTAATGCTGTGCGAGAAGTGGTTATTCAGGTTTGAATTAAACATAATTTACTATAGTAATTATTGTAAGTGGTAATATTGCACTAAAATATTAATATCGGTTATGTTAGAGAGTTATGAAATTATTTTCAAAACTTTGGTTTCCACGATAAAACCTTCTCTATTAAATAAAAATAGATTATGCAACTTTTATAATTAAGTCTGCAAACAAGTTCCTTCAGTAAAAATATATCAAAAAAATATCAGCCTCTTTGCTCTGAACCGAAACGACAACATCGCCTTGGAGTCGGCCGATCTCGATAAAATTGTATAAGGAGATTAACAGATTTATTCCATAAAGCCTCTTCTAAGGATATTTACTTGTGTCCTTGTTTTATTTCGTTCATTCTTTCGTACGTGCCTTCGCATAACTTAGTACTTCTGTTAAAACGATCGTTATTTAGCTGGCTCTCTGCTCTCTGGTAAACAGGCCAAATGAGAATATCGTGTTGCTGATACTGGGAATATCTAAATTGAGTTTTGAAATCTGTTACTAAGCATAAAATGTGGCATAAATGGAATTGCAGACCTGGCTTTTGCATTGGAACTCGACCTAACATATTTTACATTATTTTTATTTAGACGCTTTTTAAGTTTTGATTGAGGTTTAAAATTTATGGAATAATGCTTCTCATTTAATTTCGCTACTGCCAGACATTTTGTGGCATAAATACAAAAAAGCCATTAGTTTTAAATACCGACAGTATTCAGTTTACTTTTTACATTCTTTTTTTCTAGAGTATGGGATTCTTGGTGACTAAAGTCATTAGTTAAGACATTATTTATGATAAAAGTATATTATTTAAAGTTTGCACTAGTGCAGTTAGTACCTGCAAACTCTATTACCGCTCTTAGAGCGGCCATAACAATAAATTTAAAATAACTTTATTCACTCAGCCTGTTACAAACCTGGCTATATCCTCCTTTACAACTCGTTCTTTATAACTTTAATTTATAACACTCGGAAGCGGAATACCTAAAAGAAGAAAACTGATAAAGTGCTGTGAAAATATTTTCCCTTTTACTTTTAAACTAACTGGATGGAAGCCGGAGAGTTTTATCGTGTTATTTTTGAGTTGGTATTTACTACTAGACATATTTGAAAAAATGGTTTACTTATCAATATTTTCTACCGTATCTTTAAAACGATTGAACTTAGGTACACATTTAATGAAAATGTTTCAACTCTGTATATACCCATATAAATCGAAATATTTATTTGTTACTAGCTGTTCCCGCGCGCTTCGCTTCGCCTTAAAAACTTTTTCCCGTGAGAATTCCGGGATAAAAAGTATCCTATGTTCTTTCCCAGGGTCTAGACCGTATGTATACCAAATTTCATTCAAATCCGTTCAGTAGTTTTGGCGTTAAAGAGTAACAGACAGACAGACAGACAGACAGACAGACACAGTTACTTTCGCATTTATAATTTTAGTTAGGATTCAAGGAAAATATTTGCCTAAAATACTGTAAATATTCAAGTTAAAAATAACATAAAACCGATTCCTTTTCAATTTCTCAATCGTTACGATCGTTTCAGTCCATCTGTCGTATTATTTTCTTTTCCCATTTATCCGTTAAATATTTCATTCAGCCCACAGTTTGTGATTATTCCCTCTCTGAACGTAACACCTCTCAAGACATTTTCAATTTCGAAGCACTTCTATACTTTTCAATTTTACACAGTTCCGCCGGACATTGGTGGAATAAAGTAATTACCAACTGCGTTGTGCTTCTGCTCGGAGTTTCGCAACTTGCTTTTGTACTTGTACCGAGCCGGTGATTAATTTCGTCGTCTTTTATATCATTTACCTTCTTAGCGTTGTTCACTTTTTCATGTTCAAAATGTATTATTGAATGCCTTAAAATTTGTTGAGTATTTTTGAACCCTAGGTATTCTGTATTATATCAAATAATAATAATTGTCAAAGATCTATTAATACATAATGAGAAATAAAATATATTCCACCTGCCATTGACGTTCAATAATCAATATGACACTGGAACTTTTTCATTACTCATCATCATCATTGGCCACAGCATCTATATAGATGATTGTTGCAGCGCTCGTGGGTTATGAGTGTATTATTAATCACCACTTATAAAGAAATAATATGATAAATCTATTTATAACAAATGACCTAACCTAAAGATAGAATTAAACCAATAAGGTCATAACAAATTGAAAGTACCTGTCCAATTAACAGTTGTCATTTGCGTACAACGAGATCGTCTAAATAGAGTCAATTGTCGAAATCAGATTTCATTTACTGCAAGCGACGGTAATCAAGACCAATCTAGGATTAACATGGCTATAGTAGCACGCTTCCTGTTATACACTTTTTAAGTGACATTATAGTACTCAGACTCCTTGATGAGCCACTTCCTCATTAGTTAGTTTGTTATTATTTATCACAGTGACCGTTTTAGAAACACTACCTTGGTTTTATAGGGCAAGCGCGATCTGTTTGTTTGGAAACCTTTGGTGACCCACAAGGCCGGCTTATTCTGTGAATATAATTACCTAGTTCGCTAAATACTAGTCTGTGGGAAATTTGGGTGAAATTAATTAATCTCTCCGGCTTACCTTTACACGCTTTCGATTAACCGGTCTAATGTTAGGTTTGGATTCAATAATTCAATTATGTAGGTATTATGATGTTGGATGGGTAATGGGTATAGCCGCAGTTTGTTTTTATTTACGTAAATATTGTTTAAAATAAACAGTATAACTTTCCTGATTGAATTCAGCAATTACTTACATGCATGTTGATGTTTCTTAAAACGATGCTTAACTGAAAAGATCGAAGGAGAATAAGTTTGAAAGTTAGCGAGTATCTTCAGAGGGTGGATCCATTAATTCAAACTAAGAAGTTCAATTCAAACAATTGGAGACGCAGCGTGAAGGGAGTTTCACGGCACTGTTTTAACTTGTACAAGTTTTTATTGTCTTTTTTCTTCGCCAACCTTCTTGTTGGACATTTTTGTTTGTTTTTCAGGGCTGTTGATAATAAACACGGCTAAAAGGATTTCATTAATTTGCCTACAAAAACAAACTTGGCGTGAAAGTTATCGAAGCGGAAACCGAAGGAAAGTAAACTCGTAAATCAAAACTATGAAAAAACAACCCAACCCTTTAGGTTTTTAGATAGCAAATCTTTTTTCGCCAAAAATTATGAAGTATAATGAACCAACGGCGGGAAGTAACTTAGCATTAAGTATTCGTATTTTCCCGGCTGTCTCTGTCGGGCCAGTTAAAATTTCAGCTGGCTAAGCAAAAATTTTGTTCGCTCCAAAAATCTCTTCGCTGGAGGGTGGGCACCCGAATGAATTCCTGCATAAAATTTACATCGAGCGGTCCATACAAATTACCATTTCGCTTCTTACTCTTATTAAATGTTGTAGAAAAAATATTGCTTCCTAAATGGCAGAGAAAATTTTCGACTTTTTGACTCATTTCAATTTATATTTTGTTTGTCGTCAGCGTAATCTTTTGAAACATAATTTTCATTTAGGCAAATCTATAACTTTAAAATAGTCGTGCACTCTACTTCAATTTATTTAGTAAATAACTTGCACAATAGCAAAGTGGCTACCACATTTTGCGACCACAAAAACAAAAAGCTAGCAAATGCTTGCAGCAAGTACTATCATAATAGCAGACACAAAAACTTGGCAACATTCGGAAGGGGCTAAAGAGAATGCGTCCAAAAAGGGAGTAAAACTAGACTTTTAACGCAAAAGATTGGGTGTGAAATACTGACAACTAAGTAAAGATATTTGGCAGGCCGTCTCCCGGGCTAATGATCCGGCTGATTGTGGTAAAGTGTGGCAATAAAAATGTCCAAATGTTGCCAAGTGGAAAAAACAGTTGCTCTAAAGCGGCGCGACTATTTTCCTGGCAGTAGTTCCCTATCGCGAGACAATTGACTTTTCTATTTCTTTAAGTGGTCGGGAATTGGTGCTTTACTTATTACTCGTGGTCGTATTTTCTTTGGTAAATAAAAACATGTCTCCGATTGTGTTTGAGGAAACAAATTGTGAAATCTGTTACTGTTCTCTGTTTCATGTTTCGTACACAACTTTGTTTCTGTTAACTTAAGCTCAAGAAATTCGCTTTTTGAAAACAAAATCTGCGCTTCCACCCTTTGTGTTTGCCAAAGACGGAAGTAAGATTGCACAAATATTTTATGCCTTATACCTACTAGCTGCGGATTCTGATTTAAATTTATAATTTAATTAATAACCTCGTTGCGTTCATAACCTCAAAATGTTTAATTTTGAGAAAATTCGAAGCGTTCGAAAACATTATCCGATGAAACGCCATTTTTAAACTCGACTCGACTTTATTAAAAGTTCGTTTCAGGGCGGTGGACCGACTCCTCACTTTATAATACTTTTCGCATTTCGTAAACGTTTCAATATTCGGTCTTTCCATTAATCACCTTAATTGACAGCAAGAAGGGGGATGAGCAACTTGTTTCCCAACACACCCCTCATCCCTCCCTAATGTTGTATAGACTTCAGTGTTTCTCACTGGTTATTTTCCCCTGAAAATCTTCTATTTTCGGATCACGCCAATTAGGTGTCAGAGAGATATTTGTCGTATACTTATTTGATGTGAATAGCACTTTTACGTTTTTTTCCCGAATCAACAGATAAAAGCAATTAGGTTTATTAATTAGTATTCTCATAAGGTCGTTCTTAGTTTTATTGGATTACTTTATTATAGTTTTTGTACCTACTTGATTAAATTTCGTCATTGAGAGTCTGATAATAAAGATTTTTGAATTTTCATAAAAATAAAAAAAATATTAGTACCTAATTAAATTTATATGAATACCTACAGGCTTTTACATTATATTATTGCCAAAATAATTATCATACATGAGTCAAGCCTGCGCAAAAAGTCTGGTGATCCACTCGACGCTTCTCCGCCGGCTTGAGAGTTCGCGAAACTTCCCGATTGATCACTAATACTTACACGGCCTATTATTGAGGGCAAATCGCTCAACTTCTGATAGGGTTGCCGAAATTGTTATGACTATATACGGAAACTTGTCTCGTAAAAATGCTGGCAATTCCGCCTGGTAGGCCAGGTACGTTTATCGTGTAAGTAGATACTTCAGTTTTACTGCTCCAACGTAAAAGGTAATAACAATAGAAATGAGTAAAGCTGAAAGAATATACTTGGGCTATCAAAGTGTATGTGTTGTTTGTCAAATTACTACCGTGTGTTCTATTGCAAAATGTACCCCCAAATATTAAGAATACTTCAGAACATTCAGGTGTAAATTTTAACTCAGTAAAGAGAGAAAGGGCTGATTCACAACCCTCGACAAGGCGGTGAAGGTTTTGGCAAAACTTCAGTCTCTTTCATTCTCTTGTTTCTCTTTTCCCCAAATGAGGGACGGCAAGGATTTACTTGACAAATTACTTTTTCGCTTTCCTTGTTTACGGCTGCTGGTTTTTCTTTTTAGGGTTCCTCTAATGCCTAATGAAAAACGAATCCCGTATTGGGTCAATACGGAGTGGCTATCTGATTGCTCCAATGAATTTGTCTTCGTTTCTAAATCCAGCTTCGTCGCAGTATATATTTTGTCTATCCTGTTATAAAAAAATGCGTTGTATTCCTCAGCTTTTGTATAGATCTGAAACAGCTTTAGTTTTAAATTTAAGTCTTTAAATATATAAATGATTATAATAATAATTTTTAAAAAATACCTTAGTTTACGGGGTCCTTCTACTGGATCGTCGTAATCTTTTCGTTTTTTTTTGTATCGCGGCACTTAGTATCAGAGTTGGTTTGTTTACGAAAAACTTGGAACGAGTAATTTTGCTGCCATTTTTATTAACTTTTACCTCCAAGTAGGAAACTTTCGCGTATTGGCAGTTTTTCTTTTTGGGCCGATTTCGGTGACTGTTTAGGAGTTTTATCGTTTATTAATTCATGAATATATTTAGCATTTTTATAAAAACGAGCGAAGAAGCACTGGGGTGTAATTTTCTGTGACATTGTTATCCTTAAAACTGTTATCGTTTAGCATGAAAATTGAGTTATATTTAGTGTGAATTTTTCTAAAAAGTGAGAGCACTGTCTGCATGCTACGCCTAACATGTTTATAAAAAATAGCTAGCACAAGAAAAAAGTAAATGACTGGCATTATAAAATCATTGCAGTTAAGCTACTGGGCTCGACCGTATGGCAGTTCCCACATAAAGAATACGATGAAAACATTATACCTAATACTGTTCAAACTCCGTGTTGAAAATCGATATACAACTCGAAGTAGGCTTTAGATTTCATAACTCCGTAACTTTCCGTGTGTAAGTCTGTTAAATGTTTGTATAACTTTAGGTTTATTTAACATTGAGTTCTGTCCACCCACGCCGCTCGTGTTGTGAAGGTACCAACGCAAGGTTACTGGGCTTCTATAATCACAGCTGAGTATAATTTATCTACCAATTATACAGTTGGTACTATGCATAATCGTACTATGCTGTATACATTAATTGCAACCATCTTAGCCTATGTGAATAATTAATTGCGAGCTTACGAAATATCTGTTTTGGATGAAGCTCAGCTTATTAAGTACCAAACGCGTCTAAACGACTCAATTATTTTCATCTATGATTTTCGGTACAAAGTTAACTTCCGATTATTTTGGATAATGATTCGAATGGATACTCACTGACCGTTATAATTCAAATAAAAGGTCATCGTACTGTGAATAATACGTTACTGAATCGCAATTTGAAATTGGAATTAGCACTCTCATTGAAGTGGGTCCATCAATATCGGTTTGTTTACATTTGTCATCGACACGCACGTTGGTACGTGAATTTGTTTAATCTTCTCTTTGCTTAGCGATTAGATAGATAGTAATACATAATACAATTATTTTCAAAACTAACAGATGTTAAAATGAATATTTAACCAAATTGCTTTTTAACTAAACAAACATTTAGTGCTTAGAAACTCTGATTTATCAAATAAATATACAAGTAAAAACGTAATTCTGACAAAAAATGGGCAAGTTAATATTGGTGACTCAATATTTACGTTTTTACTTAACACTTTTTTCGGTTTTATCAACCCGAGAATGAACGTGGGAGGCATTGCATAAGAGCTTGAGTTTATGTGCGAGTAACTTTGACATTTATTGTCATATTAACTGTGGTTTTATGCAACCACAGCCAAGGTTTCACTTGGAGCGGATAGATTTGCAATATTAATCGATGATTATTATGTTTCACCCTAAAATCACGCAAGAAGGTGAAGTAATATAAACGATTTCCACCTTTTTGGGTAAGGTAATTAAATTAAATAACAATATTATAAAATATATTTTTGACGTTGCTTTTTATTAAATACCTTCTGATGATTTAAGCTACATTTATCGAAGTTATCTTATTTAATGAATCTTTTTTATTCTGTTGCCTCCAAGATGTATTATTTGGTTTGGCTCCTTCCCGTAAAACAATAACGTTACATGACTATAACTACCAACACAGCATAAATCACAACAAAAATAAAGGGCATTGTTCTAAAATCACCTCGAAACACTTATAAGGTTTCAAGTACGGACCCTTTAACACTGGGAAGGCTATAATTTGGAGTATTCCAAACAATGACGATAACACAAAATAATAAGCACGTTATTTAAATATGGTGGTCGAGATGTATAATATTGTAGAGGCAAGTTTCGTAACTAAAGTGTAAGGTTACGTGGCCGTTACTTGGCTTGAGTTAATCTCGAACTCGAGGTCTATTCAACTATTTTAAAATACTGTTACTAAGGTACCTGAGTACAGCTTGTTTTAAGTTAGAGCAAAATTTTATTTATAAAACTATACTCGTAGATACACATAAAACATAATCACAAATTATACAAAAATAAATAGAGACAACTTAAAGAGTATAATTACTAAGCATTCTTGTACGTTTTTTTTAACTTTTAACAGTTTTTAGTTACTTTTCTGTACTACCACATTTTAAAGACATGTAAGGTTGAAGCTATGGTTTGATTTTCATTTCACAATCCGAACCAACCATTGTTTTGCATTTGGAGGTCGTGAACTTATTCATGGTTTGTTTGAGACCTTTCTGTAACAGCAACAGCAACGCAGTAAGTTAAATAAAAAGCTATTTCACCCAGAATATATCGTGCCAGCGGCGTGCGGTAGTTAGGAAATTGTGATAATAAATTCGAGGAGCAAGGACAGTGTATTGCTATGGGAACGTATTAGGGGCGTACTAACATATAGCCTCGTCTCCCACTTTTTCCCTCCCAATATTATCTTGGTAACTGCCCATAAAAGTCAAGAATGCTTACAGCGCAAATTGTGGTTACAGAGTGCGAGTTAAAAAAAACGGTTATTTCTACTGGTGACCTTTTTGATTTAAAAAAAGTTGTAAATTACTTAAAACGTAAGTACTTAATCGTTATTTATTAGATATAGAGTACCTTTATTTGTACATTAAAAGACATGTCTTTTTTTCAAAAATCAATCACTCCAAATAACACAAAAAAACAAATTAAAAATTATTTATATGAATTCCTAACACAAGAAAAACATTTTTATAAAACCTCTTCAGTCTTCTAAAAACTTTTTTAATTTATCAAACAACATCCGTAGAGTCCACTTCACAAACTATTTCCTCCTTAAAATATCGCCGGATCTTATCTCAAATTGTTTTTATAATGGTTCATAAACTGTTGTACAAATTACAATATGTTTGTAACAACTTTACAGCTCCAGTTAAACCATTTTCACCTCCTCCATGTTGAACACAACAACTCTTTTGAATATCTTGACAAGAAAATTAGTGACACCCTAATTGCTATTGTTTTAGAGAACATTTTTTTACATTAATTTAATCTAGTAAAATCTCGAAGTGTTCGTCTATTCGGAGTTTTAAGTACAACAGTAGCGGCAGAGAAACACCACACTCGGACGAATATATAATGACTGTAATATGGAAATTAGCTTAAGCGGGCTCAAAATCCTATAGATTCAATAAAATATGGGACTCGCAAGTTTGAAATTCGGGCGATCAAAAAGCATTTCTAATTATTTTCAATTGTAAGTTTATTAGAATGGGTTAAATGGTTTATAAGGGAATTTCTCGAAGGAAAATCAATGTGCTACGCGTATACCTTAACCTATAAACTAGGTACATCTATTCATAAAGTAGTTCCCGCTTTAATCTAAGATTTTTGAGTTAAATTAAAACAAGGTATCATTTGATGAATGCGGCATAGTGTGGTGGGACCCTCATAAGGCAGACCCCAAAATAGAACGCCATTGTATCAACACGCAAAGTAATTCTGTTAAAGATTTTATCTGTTCAATGGATGGTTATATAGCTAGAGCTACAAAATGTTGAAAATTCAAAATGTGTAGAATACACGCCTTTAAATGAGAAGCCCCGTAGGTGTTAATGTTGGTGATAATGAGAAAAAACAAAACTTACAGTCGGTAGACTCGGTAGGTATTTAGTAAATTTTTGTCATTTCTCTTGCATTTAGTTGAAGCGGAAATGGACTAAGAATTTGTAATTATTGATCAAAATCTTCGAAATGTAACATTTGTTTTTTACAGAATTGCTTTTAAATCGATCTAAACAGAATCATAAATACAAATTGGGAGTATAACAAATAACATTTTCTACGAAAAAAACAACATGATTTTTAGTTAAAAACAAAGCCATGGAACCCTACGCAGAAATCCCATTCGAAGGAATTCATTTTTTATTTCACATTCAAAACTCTGTGCGTGCAAGACTGATGAAGATTGTAGCACGAAAATTATGTGTTTTGTTCTTAGTCAACATTAATGCTGATATACTCTGAAACAGCTTTACTAAAGAAAAGCGGGATTTTATAATAATTATTCTAACAATGAAGTGTTGTTCTGTCATGGATTAACTGAAGTACCTACTTACTTACTTAATTTATTTTTATCTGAACTTTAACTTGATGGTCGTTTAATTGTGATGAAACACTCGGCGGAGATCGAGATTAGATAAATGCCCGTTTTAAGTGTTTGAATTTAAATGCTACGTTTCGTTAAATACGAAATTATAGTAGCCATTATGGGTTGAAGATATTATATGGATGAGTTTTGCCTTTCTACAAAACCACTTATATTTAATAAATAATTATACAAATCTTCATTTACCTATATTCATACTTGGCTAGTCCATTACTTCAGCTGTAAAAATACCACCTACCAATAAAACGACCTTTACGAAAGAAGACCAAAAACTTTATAGACTCAAAACACTGGCAACCAACAAACCTCAAGATGGAACGTTATTTCAAATTTCGAACACGATTCCAATCCGGGCGGAGCTACTGATATGTGAAACGGCGACCAATAACTCGGCGCGGCCAGCCAAGCGGAAGCAGCGATTAGAACGCGCACTAAAGATCATATTTCGTCGACCTTGCTTCGTTAGATCGTGCGATAGCAGTGCCATTGTATCGAATCTCGGTAGGGCGTCCCTGTAGGGTTGCTCTATACTCATGAAAAACGAACTTTTGGAGCGCTGCTGAGCCACGAGTCTATCTTGTTGTATAATACGTGCCGATTGCTACAGCTCTCATTCGTTCGGAATTCGTCGTATAGAGTAACCCCCTGTTGCGATGCGGATCGATTTGTGCCGTTCCATGTTTGAAATTCATCATGACTATTTTCTCACCAACTAAGATTTTTCATAGCTATTTTATTATTATGTAAGTTCGTAAGTAGTATGTTTTAAATAGTTATAAGTACGAAATTCAACAGTGACGATAAATCCTCACCGAATACGAAAAACTAACGATATGTAAAATAAAACATTTACAAGTTTACATGCGTAGACACTTGTAATCGCTATGAGAACATAGATTTTATTTTAAATGTTGGTTATTTAGGTTCTGTGTCAGTTTTTTCTCAACAGTTATTACCATTTGCATTTGACATTCATGTGACTGTTTAATATTCTCCGTTATATTTAAAATAATGAGTTGTATTAATTCCCCGCCCACAATACCAACATCATTAACAACATTCCATATTAGGAAACTCTTATACTGAACACAAAACGAACTTGGGTCTATAATGCTGTAGCCACTATTTAGATACTCCTTTAAAGGTGAAAAGATTCAATTTTTGATATAAAGTTTCAACCATAAAAAGATTAGTAACCTTTGACATTAAATTTTCGATGATATTTATAGTACAAGGTTCTAAATATGGACTTCTGTTTGGATACTTCTGATTTTATTTGAAAAGTATGGTAAACGTTGTGATAATAATTTAATTTGGAATACGAATCACGTGTAAACAAAATAAATAATGTTTGAACTCTAAAATATAAATTTTATTCCCTACTCAAAGAAATGTTAAGAGTACAGAGTGTTGAGTTTAACTTATACCAAACAAATAATAATATAAAGTCTTATCGACAAACTGAAACAACTCGAATAATGAATATTTTCTAACGATTCCCCATCATGAGTCGGTATAATAGACTGGTATCATGACAAAAGGAAATCAAGAAAGCAATTACAAAATTCTACAGGAGTAACCAACATTTACGAAATAACATTAATAAATAAAACAATTTTTAACATTCAATACAAGAAAAAAAACTGAGGCACACATTTCGTCACAAATAACTTATACAATACAACCAATTTTTAATATTTGCATCAAAAATGTGTGAATACATGAATGTCATGCATATTGCATAATTTGGTGAAAATAGAGACAGACTAATATTTATGGATTCATTTCAAATGTATTATGCAGCTTCAGCCTACGGTTATTATAATTTTTTGTACTGAAATCAGAATAAAGTTGAAAAAAATGGTCGGTCATTCACCCAATACAGGTAGTTGTTACTATTGGTTTTAACATCAGTTATAGGAAACCTTCTCCTTTTCTTCATAAATAAGTTATACGTACCTTCTTTTTAATGTTAAATTTAATAGCTAATAAAAACTGTTTTTTTCTTTACAGGTAAGAATCTTCTACTTCCACAACATCACTTTGAAGTATTTCACGTAAACGTAAGTGTATTTACTTAGCGTACTAGAAGAACAAAATTTAAACGAAACCTATGCCAACATTTTACAACGTGCTAAAAAAGCAATTCCCAACGTATCGTAACATATTTGATTGAACCTAAAACAGGGGGGTCGTTGACCTCATTATCGTGGGCTGGTGAATAAAATATAGGACAATTTTCGCGCCAATGTATTCGTCGATTCTCGTCACAAGCCGCCACGCCGCCGCGAGGGTTACTCTATACTGACGAAAAACTAACGAACGAGAGCTGTCGTGCTATCGGCACGTTTAATACAAGACCAGAGTCGAGGCTCGCGTTTTTCGTCATATAGAGTGACCCCCAGTTGCGTCACATTGAATTATACGGGGAGAAAATTCCAATTCCAAATTTGTCGTGGCAAATGAAACATAGCTAGGTATACGAAATATTAAACAGTTATTTGATCGTGGTCGTAATGTGCAAATCGTGCCGTTATCGTGCATCAAATAGCTTTCAACGGCCAAAATTTTGATGATTATCTTTGTGCGGCAGTACACAAAAAATAACTAGTATAAGTAAGTAGATAAGAAAAATCTCGTCTCTAGTTCTCAGGTGTTTCTATAATAATTATGAAAAAATCTAGGAAAAGACTAATTAAAAAGCCTAACACAATATTGAATTTAGCAAGCAAACGTACTCTGTCCACCTCTTGTGATTGTAGGTTCAGTGAACTCATTATCGCGTGACGAAATATTTTTACAGATGTTCAGTGTAACGCCGCTCTAGCAGATTTATTTTATTTTTTTCGTACCTAGTTTCTGCGCCCGCTCAGTAATCGCCTTGTTTATGAGTGAATTGAGTGTTGCTGGTGTATTGGTCTTGATTTATATACTTATACGGGGTGTCCCAAAAGGTTACGTAGCTGGGTATAGGGGTGATACTGGTGCTCACAAGGACACCAGAAAAAACATACTTGGGTCTTCGGTATTGATATGAATATCTATGCATGTGTCTGATATCCATATTACAGGCTCTTCCTAGTTTGGGATTAGATAGCCGTGTGTGAGACGTCCCGACATATTATTATTATTATTATTAGCATCAAAACACTTGTTGAAAAATCTGTGACTTTACGCCTTGGTCGATTGATTTACATAATGGCGTGTTAAAATATACAAGTAAATTGGGTCTTAAAACTAAGACCTATTTCATTATCATTATTTTGTCGATCAACCAATTAGAAAACAATTAAAATAAATAACAAAACTATGATGGTTTAATTGCTAAGCTTTTTAATTTGCAATCGTTAAAAGATTATTTGTTAATCGTTTTACTGTGTGTAATAACTGATTTAGCTGTTAAAATCGAGCATGAAGTAGTATGTATGTAGAAGGCTACTGTTTTATTATTAGTAGTTTAAGATAATAATAATTATTTATTTTAATGAAAGTGTATTTTTATATATTTTCAAGTCTTTTAAACATCAAAGTCAAATTGGAGCTTATAATTATTTATATTCTGAAAGCAGTTATTTTAATTTTATTGCATTCAAACCTTATTTTTTTTATTTAAAATTTAATTCTTCTGACTGTTTATGTAAATATCATTTTCCACTAGAAAAAATATACCTAGGTACTTACCTTGTCAGACATAACTAAAATGAAACGCTTCAAATTTTCAAATGTATAATTAATTGTCCATCATAAGGGTTGATTTTGTTCAGTTCACTACTAGTGGTTCAGTTGCACAGTACCTACGTACCTACCTACGTAATGGCTTTCATATTATTATTGAACTGATAGATAACCCGTGCTAGTGTCGGTTGCTAGCGATAGCGACTGTCTATCACCTTTCATTAGATGGCTGCCTTTGCATTCGACACTTTCCTAACCGTCCCCGAGCGTAAAGGTAGGCCCAGAGGCAACGTGGCAATTTTCTACCACTCTCCGTTAAAGTCGCCACTCAACAACGCGTCATAATGCAGTAATTATAGTGAGCAGTAAGTTATTGCAATGAATTCTAACACTCAATAATTATTAACAAATTATGAAGTCTGTCAAACGAATAATATTTTTAACAATAAAATTTATTATTAATTTTATTTTTATATACAAATAAACAGTACTATATAGCGTTGTGTTGAGATGCTAAGCAACCTTAACCATACATAATTAATTCAGTTTGAATTGTATTAATGTTAACTGACAGGAACACGATATCGATAAATATTGTTACAAGCACATAGTTTACACATAAGTATAAAACTAGAGCTAGCTACGTACATTGTAATGTATTATAATACACTTTTAATAGATGCCTTTCATATTCATTCGAAACCATCGGTGTATTTTTCACATGAATAGTTGCCAAAACTTCTGGAATAGTCTAGAGAAATCTTAAATTCTGCGACAACGGATCCCCGACCGAGATAATGCAGTCCGAATACCATTTGTCACCTCTCCACTACACAGAACAGACACACAGAACCGAGCAGATGGCGCACTGCTTTCATAAACCTTACAAGACATTTAACATAAAGATATAAAGAAAATTACGGCTTTGTCATATGAAAAATGCACACGTATTGATGACAGAACTCGTTGCGTATTCATGAAACTATTTGATGACGTCATAAAAGTCAGACTTACTCCCAATTCGAACGCTCTAGCGCATAGCTCGTATCTGAAGCACTTCCTTTGTGCTAGTTAAACTTTCGTCTTACGATCTCATAAACTTGTATGAGCCAGCTGCTTTGAATACTGTGACGGGATACCTTTACGTTCTCGGCCTGAGCTTAGTAGCCCATTGACTTATGTCTAATACCGTCAGACATCTGTCTGGGGAAACGAAAATCCTATTGTTATCGCCAGTTAATCCTTTGCCAGTATGTAGACTAGTCTGGACGTTATCTTTGCCGCTTTTCGCTTTAGATATAGAGGTGAGAATTGAATAAAAACGACTGGTGAAGCCAAAAGTTGTTGATGGAGTCATTGACTTAGCAATGAGATCTACCTGAACCTACCTGAGGGTAAAGGCAATCGTATAATGAACTTTATCTGGTTCTGTTCTCGTAAAAATGAGAATTTATATTTGATATGTTGCAATAACTAGTAAACAACCAACAAGCCCTCCCGCCACTTGTAGGTTTATAACCTTTCCTTTAATAATAACAACACAATCATGTTAATTACTTTTTTCAATGTCACATTTAAATGTCACTTTTATCGCTGTTATGTATTTCATACGATACACTATATTTACGACTTAAAAGCTTTCTGTAATATAGACCGAGGCGATACTGGTGGACCCGTTAAAATAAGATCGTTTTTATGTCGCAAAAGAATCGTGACTGCCGCAATCACGACGAGAAAATTTATATTTACAATTTATAAAAGGTTTTAGCCAACAGTCCTTGATAGTAGCATAGAAGCCAACAGCTTGTATAGTGGCGGGTCCTTGTATTAAATATTCGTGTTACGATGGGGCCCACGGCTCCTATTCTCCTTTAGAGGCGTGTGCCATTAATTCATTGCAAAATAGTAACTACCTATTATTATTTTATTGTGACTCGCAACTGACTACCATGTCCTATAGTGTAGTGTAACGAGCCATGTGTGTGTGTACTTAAATGCAATTTTCAGTAATAAGGTTCTCACAAATATGTGACAGAAACGCTCGCCAGTTCCAAGATGTGTTTCCAAATGTGAGACAGCGTGTAATTTCAGAAACGCAATGTTACAAAACTTGAAAAGGCGGAATCGATTTAGCCATATCTAAATCTCGGCAGATAACCCCATCGCTTGGCAATATTTCAAGAAACCTCTTAAAATTTTGACAGCAGAAGAGCAAAATGGAACGCAAGAGCCAACTACTAGTCTTTGCCACTGTAAGGAGGGTCACTCCAGATTATAGTTTCCATTCTATTGCATGCCATTGCCATTTTATTGCAACCCAATACCGTCGCAATTAGCGCAAAAGTTACATCTTGGTATGATTGTAGTGTCACAGCAATAATCTAGTTACTACTTTTAGTAGACTAGTTTTAAGTCTTTTTTTTTAAAAGATGGCTCAGGAGTTTCTTGCCTCCGTTCTTCTCCTTAGACAGAAAGAGCCCCCCCTTATCCGAACGGAGAGTAATTTGTAAAAATTTACGTTCATCAGAAAATTTTATATTTGTACGATGAATAAAAATTTTTGACTTTGACTTTGACTTTAATCCAGAATTCTATTTTAATTGTTTCGTTTATTAATTAAAGTACCTAGATTAAAACTGTTTATGATGAATATACCACAGTAATTAATAATAGATAAATTGGATATAATCACAAATCTCTGTAACTATGTTTTAGACAGTGACAGCATGTCTTTTATCCCAAAGGTAGCCGACACTGTGAAACAGACCCTAAAAAACCCGCACAAATTATAAATACGAACTACACAATGTAAATACACATACTTAAAACAAACTGACGACTGAATGGTGTAGTGGTTAGTGGCCCTGACTGCTATGCCGAAGGTCCCAGGTTCGATTCCCGGCTGGGGCAGATATTTGTTTAAAGGCAGATATTTGTACTCGGGTCTTGGGTGTTGATATTTATATTTAGTATCTATCTATCTATGTATTTGTGTAGATAATATCAGCTGTCCGACACCCATAACACAGGTTCTGCCTAGCTTGGGGTCGGATGGCCGTGTGTGAGATGTCCCCACATATTTATTTATTTATTTATTTATTAAACTTGCCAATGTTTCGTAGCGATGTTGCCGATACTTTATTCCGATCAGAAGTATCCGTCGCGTCGGTAACGGGTCCAATTTTCGCGTCGACTCGCTCGCTGCTAGAAATGCATGCGCCGTGTAGCGCGCGTGTTCGATTCAATTCCTATCCGTTGTATTTTAACTGCGACTGAATTTATCAGTGACCAAACAAACATGTTGTGTGTCTATGTTAATTCTGTTTTTAAATTTTTAGTCAAGTTTGTGTATGTGTTATTAGGAATAGTTATTTGAGCAACAGTAAGAACGGCAGCAGTCATAGTCTGAGATACTAAAGTCTGTTTTTAAATATAACGATACTTCACTTAATTGCGGGACAATCAACTGATGATGAACCGTTCAGAATCTGTCAATTTAGTATCTGAGATAAAAAAACTTTAGCAGGGATCCGCGCATACTAGTCCTGCATCATGAGGTACATGAAATTCAATCCAGATTTAAAAAAAACGGTATCTAACTATGTTTTTCTCTATTCACTATTAAATGGCGTTGCATAGGAGGTGCATACCTTATATTAGTTATGAGTGAAAAGTTTTTGAAATAAACAATTTTGATTTGATTTTTTTTTTAAAGAAAAGTGTTCGTATCGCGTCTCACCTGCGACGAACAACAACCGTCATTTACGTCGACGGTATCGACAGCGTAAACCTCCCCGCGTTTTTACGTCGGAACGCTTTTTATATTATTTTTCTGAAACGCGAATCTGCACATCTGGTGCAGGCGGGTCACTCTATGCTGACGAAACACGAGCGGACGAGAGCTGTCGTGCAATTGGCACGTTTAATGCAACGAGATAGAGTCGTGGCTCGCGCAGCTGTGGTATGAAACTTTGTTTTTTGTCGTATAGAGTGACCCCCCAAGCACGGCACACGTTTATAGCTCTGTTATGACTGCAATCCGAAACGAGCAGCATTTTTATGTATTTTATTTATTAGCCGGCAAGCCTGGACTGCGGTGAATTTAATTTTGAACACACCCGGAGGTGTAGTGGTATTTTACTGCCACAGTAATTCGATTAACGTTCAGCATAGGCTTATTACTTACAGCTTGCCCAAATCAGTCAGATTATCTCAGACTAGATAGAGGCAATAATGACCAAGCAAAACGATCAGATTCCTAATAAGTATATCATTTTAAAACCTGAGACCTAAAAAGTAGACCTAAAATGCATTGGATGATTAAGGGTAGGATCATAATTTTAAGCGTATGTAATTTTATTATTTTCAAATTTACATATTATATAAACTGTTACATTAATGTTAAAAGGATTAACATGATTACTACAAGACTGATCACGTTACATTTCTTGTAAAACACAACTAAACCTCCGAATAAACCCAGCACTGAGGAACCGCGTCGAAAACCGTTTCGATACGCAAACCATTTTATGGAATTCATCAAGTTAAGAGAGACGGGTTGGACGGAAGGCAATTTTACGCCTCACCACGCTCGCAATAAGGTACATTATTCAGCGGGGGAAAGTGTAATATTTCAGAAACCACCTAACAAGGTTTGGGCGGATGCTTTTTTGACACGGTGGAAGATACCAGCCCGTGGCGGGGGCGCTACCTACCCACAGTTCGGATAGAATGCTTTTTGAATCGTTGAAAAGGTAAATTGATGAGACATGACGGAATGCGATGGGATGCCTGAGTTTTGCCATTGATCGAAAAATAAAGTGTGCTGTAATTTTGAGGTGGATACTGTGGGTCAGTCTGAGGGATTGTTACTCCGATACGAATGGACATAGGTAATAAGGGTTGGATTGACAGGAGTTTCCACGTAGGCTTGTCTCCAATCCTCGAACAGTAATGAAAATCTAAACCTAAAGTTGGTTTCCTATGTAACAAACAATACATAAGTGCTTCGTAGTACATAAAATTGATAAACAGACAGTATAAACTGACACGTTGTGTCCTACAAACTTATCTCTTGTATGCGTATCAACAGCACTATAACTGTGCGTGTGTATTTACATTTTATACATATTTACAACGGTGTATGTACTATGATACATAGGCTACGTGATTGCCATACGGGTGTATATAGTACTATATAGGGCTCGGTAGAAACGGATGCTAGGGTTTTCCACCTTTCATGTAATCTAGTTTAAGGCCAACACAGTCCCATAAACAGAGTTCTTAAATGCTAATCCGTGGGAAAAATATAAAATGGTCGAATTTCATAAGATTGCAGTCAACGATTTTTAATTTAAACATACTTTAAAAATCGTTCACTGAGCGCGCCCTTTAACTTAAAAACCTAACACCGCTCACATTTATATGTCATCTTTAAAACTGTCTAGACAAGTATCAGGTGACGTTACCATTCCCACTGCATTCTCAGCGGTGGAGCTTTTATTCTTCATAAATGATGGTTTCTTCGTAATAATGTTTAGCTCGCGATGCATGGTAAATTTAGGTGAAATGTTTGACTTGTATTACTTAGGTATTTGTGCAATGTAACTTTTTCCGTCGAAAGGTCGTCAAAAATGATCTATCGATCACTTTTTAAAACACTTATTTGTCGTTTTTAAGTTAGAGTAAGTATAGAATTTAAAGTTATGTGCCTGCTATGTATAGGTTTAGTTACCTATGTTATGCTTATATTGGCAAGTTTGTTTCTAGAGATACATAAATAAAATCATACCCACAACCACAAAAGCCTAGGCGGTATGTTTGACTGTCATTATAATTTAAACGTCTCTCACACCACTGGGGTCGTTGAACTATAAACCTTGTTCGCTGTAGATATCGTATAGCAGGTCACTCCCGTCTTATCACTGGACCACGACACCGCCTAACGAGTTATTTGTGGTTTGCTATAATTAAGTTCTTGATTATTTGGCGACGCTAATAATAGCTCGAGTGGTTTAAAATATTATACGACTTGTTTGGTAAAACATACTAACTATAATATTCGAAAACCTACCAAATTAAAGTTATTAAGACTCTGTTCTACGTATACTATGTAATTGAATAAATTACTTTAAACATCAAAATGGAATATTCTATAAAGAAATAATCATTATTTTTGGTGCTATGGGAAGCGCCCCGTTTTGCATTTACTTGAAAGTTACGCTTGCTAGGTTGACTTTTATCATCTGCTCTTTAAGTGTTTCATAAAAAATTTATTAAGAAATACAAGATTGATGACTTTGAGATACATTGAACGGATAAGTATTATGAACATGCTTTGATACATTTGGGATATTTATGAGATGCTGAATTATGATTTACTTTTATCCAAACCTTTTCTATACGGATACATTGTACATTCTACACTGCACCGGTAAAGCACCGACCTGGCAAATAATTGCCAAAATGAACCAAAACACAATCTACAAGTCAATCTGTTTGCGACCGCAAAGATAATAGAGCAGAAATAGCTCGAGTTTAATTCGGACACGGATGCTCGCATCGGCAGATTCAGTTAATGCATCATTCTGGCGCGATCATTCGTAAGATTCGAATAAATTGCACCGAGGCGGCCCTAGCCTGAATCTCCATAGTCAAATTATTCACTCCCGCTACGCCAAGTAAAGCCAGCCCCACCACTGGCAGCCTCTCTCGTGTAATATTAAATTATAGTGGCCCAAGTAAGGCATTTCGAAATGGAAAATTGTATCCTACTGTACGTTTTGCCAGACCGACCGTAAAAGAGAATTCCGTCCGCGCGTTTATTTTCAATAAGTCCCTATTATAAAATTCCGTTTGCAACAACGCTGTATGCATTAATGGAGCCGAATGACGTCCCGCGTTTAACAAAGACTTTTTAGCATTGAAAGCAGGAGATGCTACAGAATAAAATCGAAGGGAAATCGCCTCGAACGTCCGGCGGAGTCTAGACGAGTTATTAATGCGTTACCTTTTAGAGGATGAAGGAGGCTGCGGCGGGAAGAAAATGTATACGAGTCGTTGTTGGGGATATCGATGTGTGTAGAGGTAGGTACAGAGCGGCGACACCGTGAGGCCTCCGTGTCACTCTCATCGCTGCGAGCTGGAAAAATTTATCACATTCGGCGACTGTTAGTGAAATGGACAGCCGAAATGTGCTGCATAGATACAGCTCGCCACATAAAGTGGATTGAAGCTCCGGCTCTGAAAAGGTCCCGGGAATTGCTCCTTTTGAAAATATTTGCAATGTTCGCGACAGCCTTTTAAGCTGAGCGACGTTATTGAACGACATTCCTAAGCTCTTCGCTATTTAAAAGCAGAATAAGATGCAGGGAGACTTAAACTTATTGTTATTCTGCCATCGTTCGTCATAACATCCATTTTTATCTCCGGCGAAACAATATTAAGTATTCTTTATGAAAAAATACACAAAAAGACGCAGCGTAAAAACTGTATAGACCGAATCCTCACTTTTAATTTATTCTTCTTCCGTTCGCGGACTGGACGTCATTCCATTTTGTGTAAAAGCAACACGTTTATGCTTTTATTTCTCCGCCGAGACTTTAAATATATTTTCGCTTTGAACAATTAAACTCTGGGTTCATTTCCGAGGGTCTACCGAGTTGATTCGTAAATTTGTTTGGCTTTCTTTAACAGTTAGCTGTTTGTTTAAAGTTTCGGACAGGTCGGTGGAGCGCGAGATGGGGCGGCCCAGAGCTATCTTGTTAGCTCCAAATTTAAGTGAATTCCTCGCGACGAAAGTAGTTAAGATAGAATCTTTTCCAGTTAGCTATTAATGGTGATATATTTCGCAATAACTTTTGCCAGCCGACTTAATTAAAATTTCTGCAGCTGAAAGTCGCTCCGATATTCTTTAAATTATTGATGTCTGAGGTTTATGAACGCCATCAAAATGAAGATAACAGGAAAGTTTACAGCTGAAGTTTAACTCGTTGTTTTGCAACTCACAAGTCTAAGCGACATTTCACAAAAGCTCGCCGCTTTAAGATTCATGAATATCATTAACCATCCCCCTGTTTTGAATATTTTGTCTTTCCGAACGTTCTGAGCTGGCTTGTGTTATTACCTGTTCTTAAAGTATTTCACAGCACATTTTTTTTCGATGATTACCGTTGAAGCATGTCCTAAACAATGCTGGACCGAGTAAGGAACCCTGAGGAACACAAAAAGAACAATCTTTCTTTCAAGAGTAATACCCCTCTATTCGAGGAGCTCCCAAAAGGTTTGCCCGCAAGTCGCGACTGTAACCAAGGAGGATATAAGCAGCATGCAAACCGTATTTAAAGAAAAGAAAAACGTCCCGGTTCCCCAGCAGTAGCTAAAAGTAAACAACAAAGTTGGCTAGTTGTGCTTGTGGGCTCTCCTTAACTTGTTTCATACAAGTTTCCTATAGACATTATTTAAGTTTGTGCCTCGTCTGGGTGCAGTGGACACTCTATTTAACGTATCAAAGGCAACTTTTAAAGTCGTCCTGTCGATGCGACTGCTAGTCGGCCGCGAAATTGCAGCAAAGTTGAAACTTGGCAGGCGCCTATCGTAAAATAAAAATAAAACCAACAGTTGTATTTTGAACTGCGGACGTTGTTTCAGTTCTACATGATCGTGAAACTCGATAGAGTCAGTGCTTATTCAACTATTAATGCTATAAATAACTGGATTAGTCTGCACGTTGTGCATTGATTTTTCATTCGGGTTTTGCATTGTTTGTTTATTAACGTTAGATTTACAGCTAATGCGTATGCCAATAAACTAAAAACTTATTTAGAAGCCAAATTTATGTATGTTTTTAATTTATAGGCCCTGAAGTATACATGGTGCAAAATCCTATTTGCCATTCCATTATATTCTAATACAGGCAAACGTTTGTCAATACAATCAAAATACTTTAAGAGCAGCGGCAGAAACGTAACTTTTGGAGTTAGGAACACTTGCCAAACAATGGATAGCGACAATAACTTAGGCCATTATAACGACAATGCACGGCTCACTCATGTGCCTGCAAAGAGCAAGTTCTCAAGTTATCTTAAGCAGTTATAATCCTACTTAACTGAAGACTAATTCCAGTCTTAATTAAGCTAACTTCTCACAACGGTCCCAATTTGGAGTCAGCTGATGTGCGCAACTCGGTTCCGCGACAGTCATTAAACTTATCAGGGACCAAAGGAAATGTATTAATCCAACAACTAAATTCGTCAAAATTACCTCTCTCCTCGCTCTGCGACCCGTCCGCTAATTTCATTTGGGACTTTTGTCAATTTCTGAAATTTTACCTCCGTTGATTTTGTTACTTTGACGAGTAAATTTTTGGTGAGCGCAAATGTTTTATCACGGATTAAAAAGAATCATCTGAGTTTCTCAAAAGCTCTTTATTCTTCTGTAGTAAAATAAAGTGCACCCGAAACTGCAATCTACTAAAACAAATGATGCTCACATTTTACAGGACAAAAAACATCCAGACAAAGATGTAAAGTCGCGAAATCTCCAAGACACACTAAAATATGAATGCAACATTTGTAATCCTGCTCCTTCCGCTACTATTTCACAAACTTCAGGTATGAATATCCAGGGCCAAAACAAACACCCACCGACCGAGTCATAATGCAATTTGCAAAAACATTATACCCAGACACCGTGCTAGTGGGAGATTAACGTCAGTTGGGAACAAACATCTTCTGTCTAGGTGCTTATACAAACTTTCCGACGGAATAAAATTTCTACAGTCGAGAGTTTTACATACGTAATAAATGGCATTATTATCATAAAGCAAAGTATGGAATGGAGTTTAAAATTTTCTGCGTCATAAAACACAGAGACTGTTCTGATCTCTTGTGTCTTTATGTGAACGGTGAAGGACCCTGCGTTATTAGACAGGAATTCAGTCGGACGGCGGGCAGGGTGATTTAATTAAGGTTTTGCTGACGAGGAATGCCGCTTCTATCTTTTGACGCCGACTTTGATTGTGGACACGAACGTTTCGCTGAAACCAGCCATTTTGATGGAGATTTCACCGTGGGATCTCGAGGTTTCAATAAAAAAATTCCGATAAACTTTATTATAAGAATAATAAGTAAGTATTATAAATGAAAACTATATCAAGTCAGTAAATCTACACCGTCTTGAGAATAAAATAAGTTTTTGTTTGAGGGAAAATATTCTTCCCGTGAGGGGAAGCCTTTACCAAACTAAAACTAAGTTCAACTTGAACAACCTTTAAAAAGATAGACGATAGAGTATCGCCGACAGTTTATGAATAGCTCTTCTGGACGATAATGTCGGTGGCCAACCTCAAACTTTTTAAGACATTAAGTAAAAATATCTTATTTTATTTATAAATTCCGCTTAGATTAACCTCCACATGTGAGTAACAGGACTGAATGGAGAATTCTAGATTCTAATTCAGAAAGTAAACATTTTAAGTTAAACTAAGTTTTGCGTTTAGCAGCGAAAACAAGTAAACCAAACATTAGTATTCGGGGTCATAACATTATATTGCAGAGCATGTTTTCAGCGACGTGCACACGCGACCGAACCGTTTTGAATTCACACTGCGTTAATTACGGAATTAAGGTTTATTTAAGTGTGCGATAAAGAACTCTGAGCTAAAAACAAGACCAAATTTACATGAGAACACACGCCACAGCACTAAAAGATGGGATCTCCTAATAATTGGGTACAATGTTAGCTACAAAAAGAAGAGAAAAAAAAACACACAGCCTACAAGATAGCATCGACAACGTGCAGAGGAATATATTAGCGGACAAGTAACTTATTTTAATTATGCTAAACTTTTTCGTATTTGAAGCCTTGAACTTATTGTTAGGCTCACGTGATGAACCTTACGCTGAAAATAATTTGCATGCATACATAAATAATCTTTAATGTATTACTGTAATTATAATACTAATGCAGCGAGCAAACCTTAATACAAATCACGCACAAGATTTGAGGCATAATTCCGCTTGAATGTAGATGTAACGGCCATACCCGTAATAAGATTTAACCGACCCTAATGACTTTCCAAGTGAACCTGTATGTTGTAGGGTAAAGGATTTTCTAAGGTCTGCACCATAATGACATTACCAACCCTAGTAAAAAGTAATTTACGAATAGGGCTTTAAATTTTTATAAATGCTTTTATAATGTACTTGTAATGTACTATAGTATAATGTAAATTAATAATGTTTTAAATGTTCAAATCATGAATCAACGTAAAAATTATGAAGGAATATTTTGTTTATTCGAATAAAATCAACAACATGGCAATGTCAGATGAAATAGCGACGGAAGGTGCACGAACCTATAAAATGTATACAACTACAGATGAAAGTTTGTTGTCTGAGCGGTCGCTGAACTTATCAATTAGTTTCGAATATAAATAAAACGTAATCTTAAAAAGTGCAGCAATTAAAAGCTAAAAATAATAATACATACAATGAGCTACTCTAGCACCACAATAGCTTATTTCAATCTTAAACATTCATACAATAAAGTAAATAATAACAAGACAGGTACATAAATTTCAATAACCAACTCCCGTATCAATGCAAAACAAATGCAAAAGAAGCCTCCGGTGAAACTGCCGCCAGAATACCAACGGCGCGGCTCAAAATTATACAACGGCCATATTTATCGAATCAATACTTGTCGGGCTCAATTGTATGTAAACAGAGATCCAATACCAAAGATACGTATAAATACTGCAAACATAATGCAGCATATCAATGCGTGGCAACAGCCAACACTTGATCTACGCAACTAGATACACGATTCAATAAACATGGTGTGGCGAGGCATAAAAAAGGCTATTGGTAGTCGTATCGCGGTCCCCTCAGATAGTACGTGAACAGTTATTTAATCATTGTGCCATGGATTACGCGGGCCTCCGATGGATATAAAGTCCTTTATAGATAAGAACGCCACTTATTTTCAATGATAGATTTTGAAGTATATCTCACAATATCGAAAAGAACAAACTTGTACATTGAAAGCATTTACGGAATAACTCGCTACAAGTGTTAAGAAGAATGAGAGTGAAATTGTATCTCCTATTTCGGAACTCAAATGAAGGATGTTAATAAAAATTCACATCGAATAACATTAACGTCCCTTCCAACAATAATCCTCATGAATCAAGTGTCAGTTCTGTAAAATGCGACTATTATTTCCTACTCTATGACAACCTTCAAAGACGAAGCGAGTCGAGTCCGCCGCTCTACAGGAATACATTATATGCAGGAAATCACGAGCTAGTCCAGTATCCAATTTATCTTCCGAAATCATAAATTTTGCTGTAATGATATTTTGCATCCGTAAGGCTGACGTTGCTGCAACTTGTTTATCTCTAACTTATGGATCCATATTTGTTAGAGCAACTTTTATATATTTCATTTTCGTTCTCTCCTTCCCCGATCTATTTGTTTTATTAATTAGAACAATAATTCACTTAAAATGCAAGCGGAGTTCAGCGCTGGGGGCATTCAAATTGATGATAAATAGGTAGTTTATATTCACTTTCAATTTAAATTAGTAGAGTTGATAATACGAATGATAAATTGCCCATTTTAAGGTCACACTAATGACCTATCTAATTTGTTATTTCATACCAAAAAACTTGTTCATTTTTATAATTTGTTGTTTGATGATAATAATTAATACCTACTTTAGTATTTTTTTCTAACATATTTACTTATTTAGTGCGGAAGATAGTTTATTAAGGTTAGAATAAATCGGATTAGTCTGTACGTCCTTGCAGTTCCGTGTCTGAAACAATCAACATTAGCATATTAATCGCGTGTTAACTTACATGATCCTCGGTAGGTAGTTCGGTAAACGCTGCTTCTGGTATGAATAGTTTAATTTTATTTATCGTTCACTTCGTCAGTGCCAAATTTTCTGATGTTTTACGAGCTATGCCTATCGTCTTCATTAGTGCTTTCATGACGTCATTTATAATTTGATGCGCTTGGCTTTACGAGCAGTATTTAAGCATAATTTTTGAATATATATTTTTGGTCGATGTCGCAAGTTTTAGTGTGATTAGGTACAAAATCCTGTATCAATATTATATTAGTACACGTTGGGGTGAGTTAATGAACTCCATCGCATTTCACCTTAAAAAGTTATTGGTTGGTAATGGTACATTAAACTTACAAATGTCAATTTGCAAGTCACAAAATACATGTTTAGAAATACGATTGCAACAGTTAAAAAACTATAATATAAATTGATCCGCCAAATCAAACCCATATTTTATTGTGTGATAAATCTGTCAGATCATACAAATTATAAAGGGTGCCTTTTATTTCGTCCTCAAAGATTTGTCTTATTACTTACATTCAATGTTTGGTCTATACAAATGAGCTCTTACCTTTTACTATCAGCTGTTGCACTTTCATTTACATACGTATGTCTTATCTTTGTATTTGCTATTCTACAAAAGATAATGGTTGGAGCATAATATAATTTATTTTAAAAATAGTATAGAAAACGTATGAATTATGCCTTGTAGGTATATTTTGTAACATTGGCTTCGGACCAGCCAAGGTCAGTCGAACGCCTCGGGCCAGTTTTAATGGTAGGATAAAATTTATAACGATCATAGTTATAATTTAAACCGGGCCGTTATTGATAATGTACTGCAGTTGTTTTTGGAGGGTCAGCAAAATAATGGTGCGTAAATTTATATTGCTTATAAAGTAACTTTTGTTTACAACTAAATAATTCTAATGATGTGACATTCACAAGCGAATATGTAATTAGTTTCATGTTAATTGCAACACAATTATGGAGTCTGCAATAGTTTGTATCGTAGAAGGCTAGACAATTAGATTCTCATCTAGAATTCTCGTTTTTGGGTCCACCGTTATCTTGAGCTCCGTCAGCCATTACCTTGCTGACCGTACCCGGCTAATCACGTCCGCAAGTGGTAATCACAGGTTTTGAATACTGTTTTTTCTCAACTTACAATAATAGCACTTATTTGTATTGTAACATTAGAATCGTGGAAGGTGAAAAGAAGGTCTAGTCCACAGCGGTCATTATGTCAGGTCAATGATTTCTTTTGTCGTTTACGACAAATAAATATTGATTCAGGCATTCTTATGCGATAAAGAGTTTTATGCGACTATCCGTCGATATTCCAATACGAAGTAAATGGAGTGTCGGTGCAAAAGAAACGTCGCAATTTTTAGTCTAAGCGACTGTCGAAGAATACATCATAATGTACATATTATTTCTTATCAATAATATGTTTCAAAAGATCTCTGCTCGTACCATTTTGAATGCAAAACGTGTAGAAACTTTTTGCTTTTTGTATGAATAATAGATGATTTATTTTAGTTCTTCTATCAGATATATTCATGATCTGCATTATTGTACTGACAATGATTGGTACCTATATTGACCTTTAGTCGTTTCAAATATGTATGTATTTCTTTTGCCATAATAATATATTGTATTGTGTGCGTATTATAGATAGATATAAGTACTTCTTACCTACATTTAAATAAAATAGATATCTAAGTTAGAAAGTACCTATTCGTTTAGTATTAATATCAGGTTTTAAATTATTTGCAGTTGCAGGAAAACATTGATATTTCTGGCGATCAAAATAAATTATAATTTCATTTAGTTCAACTCTATTACATCAATCACTTGACTCATCAACCTTGAACTTAAACTGTCTTTATTATTTAAAGCAGTCTTTAAATCCGAGAACATTTTCTACTAAACGTCACATCTTCCTAGAGAATCGAACCATATAGGCGTACACCTATCCATCAAGTTGTAATTTAACACCAAGGCTAGTTACATGTGTCTATTCAATATATTTAGTTGTTACCGTGCGTAGTGGCTGTTTTTTTATTGTTCTTGTTAATCAGATTTTAAGAGTTCACCTTTTGAATCACGAAGCGAAACAACCAGGCCAAGGTGTAGGTATATGTATGTTTAGAAGCACGTACGTGGTGAATTGTGGATTTATATTATTATATTATATTCCATAAAAAGTACAGTCTTTTCATAGTATTTTTATGAGCAATTCGTGCCCGTCGGAACTAGAGGTGTAAAGTTTAAGAAAATAGCCGTTCAAGCTCGTTGGCTAGTTTAAGCAAAACGATCTTTATCTCAAATTGCATAGCATACGGAAATAATTTATATTTCTCTAAGTATAGTAGGAGGTTGTAACGAGCGTTGTTTTTTGACTATTAAGTCGGGTGGCGCAGCTGGCGGGCGGAATAGTTTGGTTGCTGCTTATCATTCATTGCTGGTGAGTGTATGAATAGACGATTATCGCGGAAAGGGGTCAAAATGGACGTTCTGTAAAGAGGTCGTGGTGGTCCGCGCGTCGTGACCGGGCCGTTGAGCTTCATTAGTGATGGGAAGCGTGAGCCTCGACTTACAACCTTAAACGACAAACCAAAAGGTAGAAATGCCCAAGATTTACAATCCTTCCTATAAAGCTGGTATCAAAGAAATTTAAAAGACCATCAGGCGAAAGAAAATGCTAATGAATATGTATGCAAATTTATGACGCCTTTAAGATCCACTCGATAGAGTTGTAGAAAATGAAAACAACAACAAAAATCTTAATATGCCTGTAAACCTTAACGCGGAAGAGCTGCGATTAAACTGCCATCTTTATTATAAGGAAATGTAAATTAGCATCTCGATAACTTGGAGTGCATCCCTAGAGCTTATGTCGCAGTACTTCAATCATACGTTATTTATATTCACTTCCTTATATCACATTATTCTTGGCCCTTTTCTCCTATCCAAGTAAGCAAAAATTTAAAATAAACAAACAGATTTAAATGCATGTTGCGAGCAATATGCTGTGAGAGGGCAACCATGTGTGTTGAAGCTAAACTGATAAGTAAATCAAATTGACGACGGTAATGAAACGTTCTTTAGCGATTTTAAATTAAACGTAGGAATGAATCGCTTTTTTATTTGATTTACAACCGACCGTTGTCGTTTTTTGCCAATCCCGAGTCACAGGCACAGGTAGACGACGGGGTAATTGGTTATTTATCAATATATTTTTGATTGATGATATCCCTCATTTATATGAGGTACCTGCTTGCATTTAATTTGAGCGACGAATATGGAAACGGAGTTTAAATTAAGACAAAAAACACTTCCAAACAATTTGAGAAAAAATCAGCGCATTCAAAATTTCCAATGAATACAGTGAAGGGATTTTAATAAAAAGTTTCATTTCGACTACTGTGACTCATTATCTCCAAACACAAAAGAATTAAATACCTCTAGAAGCTCACGTACCGAGGTTATTACAAAGCCGGTCGTAATCGCCCCGTCCCTTGTTCCGAGACCTTTTGTTCCTTCAGAGACTAGGAAATGCCCAACATCTTCATTAATATTTCCTTCCAAGTTTTTGTCTTGCTATTATTTAGTTGGATTACAGCGATAAAAGACTGCTTTCTAATTAAATTCTGCCCCATCTTTAACTGTTTAACAAAATTTCGAATTCCACGTAGGAAGTAGGAATTAATCATCCTTGTTAGGTGCTTATCGTGGCCTCGATTACAGTTGCAAAAATTACCGGAATCTAAGTCTGTAAGGCATTAAAAAGCAACGCGGAAACTGCGAGGTGGCCTTGGCTCGAATCGATACATTCGCTCCATGCCCTCATATGTAGGTATCATGTATGTAAACAAAATTATGTTACTTGACTAAACCATTTATGGTCTTAAAATATACAACACGTTATTCATAATCTTATTTTCGAAAACATTAATATTCTTGGTCATTATTCACGTGATGTTGTCATCGCAACTGGACCATCTCTCAGATCGTCCAAATTTACTTAAACAGGTATATTTACTTTTACACCTACACTTAATGAGGCGGCTTAAAATAAAACCTACCAACCTGTTTCAACAACCGGTTAATTCTGTTAACAAAATTTCATGAAACGCGGTCAAGTTCAATGAAAATTGTTCACATGAATAAAACAATGTTCTCATGTCATTGACTGCTACATATTACATTTAAAAATTATGTCATTGTAAATGTTTTCCCCATCTACTATACTGCGAATATTATTAATAAAAATTATATTTATATCTTCTACCTCTATTATTTTTTCAGAAACAATTTATCATAATTCAATATAGTCTTGAAAAGTGGTAAGCTCTCGTACGCGGAACCAACATAATTGTACCCATGAGGAACCATAGTCGGGTCTTAGACATAACGTATGTGCGGCACGTCGCATATGGCGTTTGTCTTGTCAGTAATGTCGGTCTACAAGGGCACCCGCTTCATTTCCTGGACAAGCTCTTTCGGTATATTCTATTCGTGACTGGTCCACAAACCGGCAAGACTCTTATCACCCGGTGCCTACGTCATCTCTCCCAACTTATTGCCTCCGAAACCGGTCGCGTCACTATAATTATCGTTTTGTTCAAGAGCTCCCGCTTCTCTTAATTTAGTAGCTGTAACGTCTTTAATGACTGTGTTTAGTTATTTTAAATTTAGTAATGCCATAAAAACAATATTGAACGAGAACTTTTTGATGACAACCGGCCAACCTTTTGGTGCGATCGTAAAATCTGGTTCATGATCATTAATTATCTTAATTATAATACAAAAAAAATCACTAAAAGTGCCGGCCAAAGGACTGCACCACATACGTGCATTATCAATAGACGCGGACTCAAATGTTTAATAAAAAGTGTAATAACAATAATAACACCGGTAACCTGAATACGTTTTTTGGTAGGCGAAGCAAAAAATCTACTATTATAGTTCACCTTGAGACGTGGGCCGTAGGCGTACCAAAGTTGATTTAGTTGCTATCCGACTAACCCTTTTTTTGTTAAGGATGTAAATAAGACCAGCAAAAAATCCCAGTCGCTTTGTCCCAAACGATAGTGGTGTTTAACGAAAGTAAAATTTGAATGATATGGCAGTAGGCGATTTAATTATTATGCGTTACTGTGTTGTTGTTTTAGACGCTCCGTCTTTTCATGGCGGTCCAAAAAGTTTTCTACTAAAACCCGAATGCAATATGTTCATAAAGGGAAATACAGAAAGTTTTGAGGTCGTGCCTCTATTTGTGAAGTTGGTAACGTTTACTCACTGTAGCGGTTGGAGTTAATTCTATTTGGTGTTTGTGACATTGCTGTAAGTCTTCCTAAAAATTTCGCGAGTTATGCTGTTGTTGGTTAGCAAACTGGAAAAGTTCTGGAATATTGTGTAAATGAGCAAAGTAAGGGCGAGAACTCATAAAGTTTTAGATGAACGAATTTTGTCCGGAGGTATACAAAAAGACGCTGGGTAACGATGAAAAGAATTCAAGCGCTTTAAAATTTGCGCTTTTTGTTTTTATCGTTTTCCCCAATTACATGTTGTAAAAAATATATATAATGTCTTGTTATGTGTGACCAAAATGACTATGACCAAAATGGTCATAAAATATGGTTTAAAAATAGGTAGGTACCTAAAAATACTAAAATAGCGAATCCGCTATGTCAATGTCATCTGAGGATAATGTCGTAGTTCTATTACCCTTGTCACTACTACCGGAATCCTGCAGCCATTTCCTGTTTGATTCCATAATAGCTTCCTATATTTTCAAACTTTGATACTAAAAGTGATCTTCGAAATGAATAAAATATCAATCAATTATACTGTATCATACATATTTATAATTTATAGCTACGAGTACAACTTAACTATTGGGCGGTTAACTAATTTGCCCTAATTTATTCAATTCGGCCAAATTTTCCGTCACTGAACTATTAGAACAGATTACGTTTCAACTTGTTAGCAATAATAATTCGTATGATAACAATATCATTAATAGGAAGGACGCAGACTTAATGGTGCAATGCCATGCATACTAATATAATGTAACCAGCTCTTTGCCAGCGGCACATCGGACATGCCTGAAATAATAATCGCTCCACCCGCAATTAAACAGATAACACTGATTCTGAACCGAACATAAATCTACTTTATAGTTCAGCTCAAATTGCTGGCCCGTAAAACACCAGCAATTTTACTTTTAAAGTCGTGACCTTATCTAACTGGTTTCGTTTCTTTTGTTCGCAGACGAAGAAGAACAATCCGAACCACATCAAGAGGCCAATGAACGCGTTCATGGTCTGGTCACAGATCGAGCGCAGGAAAATATGCGAGCAGACGCCGGACATGCACAACGCGGAGATCAGCAAGAACCTGGGCCGCGTGTGGAAGACGCTCAACGACGAGGAACGCCAGCCCTTCATCGACGAGGCGGAGCGCCTGCGCCAGCTGCACATGCGCGAGTACCCCGACTACAAGTACCGGCCGCGCAAGAAGCTCACCAAGCCCGCCCCGCGCGCCGGCGCCGTCGGCAAGAGCAAGCGCAAGCAGCGCGCCGACTCCAACAACAACCGGGGGCTGGCCAGGAAGCGCTCGCGACCCGCGCCGCCTAGCGTGGCCAGCGTGCCCGAGGCGCCCGCGCCGCCCGCGCTGCCCGCCTCCCCCGCCGGCGCGCCCGACTCGCCCGAGTCCGCCTGCTTCTACGAGGACAGCGCGCGGCAGCCCCCGGACCTCACGGACCTGTACTCCATCACGGACCTGCTGCCGCTGGCGCTGGGCGAGGGCGAGGTGGACCTGGACGTGCTCACCACGGACATGGAGTCGTTCGAGACGGCGTCGTCGTCGTCCGGCTCGCACTTCGAGTTCTCGTGCACGCCCGACGTGTCCGACATGCTGAGCGAGATCGGCGTCGGCAACGACTGGGACGACCACACGTTCTCCTCCTACCTCAATTCATCTTAGAGCGGTGCGCGGGTCGCCAGTGATGCAGTTCCAATGATCTCATGCGGCCGGCCCGGGCCGCCGCGGGCCGCCGGCGCCCGCTCGCCGCCCCGCCTAGAGAGTGCCTACATCCAAATAGACGTGTCGACTTTTGGATTCAATGTACAAAGTTATTTAATAAGGATCGAGGGTGAAAATTTAATTTTGAAGTCAACTGACTTTCGATGTCGCATTCTTCTTCAGTTCTTATTTGATTACTTAATTCTTTAGTTATGTACGATTAATGTTTTTCTCTGTTTTATTAGACGACCGTGGAGCCGTCTTTTTTTGGAAACGCATCGGATTTTTTGAAAATATAGGCTGTGAGTTGGTTCTCATTTTTGTCACGTTGCTTTTATCAAATTGTTTGTTCACAACCGTAGGTGATAGCTATAAAACGGCACGTCGCAAACGCATCTCAGTAAATAATTCCGTCTACTCTCCGTCGACTGGTTTAGTAAGCTCTTGTTCAGAAGGGTCGAGCAGCGCGCCGAATGTTCTCGGCGAATGTTCGCTGCTCGCTGGCGAACGCTCGGCGCGCGCTCGCCGTCACTCCGATGTCGCGCCCGTATTCCGCACATGTACATTATTCGATTTGGCTTCTAGTGCAATTTATAGGTTTGCAATTCAACCTCACTTCATAATACTTGATTAATCATGTACTTATAGGAGCGAATGACTCGTACTTTACTTTGAGATGATTTAGATGAACTATGTAACCGAGTAATAGTAACATAAGACTAGGCTATAGTCACGTTGTCTTGCGTCCGGCGCGCAAGCTCACTTTATACTTTGACGCACTAGTAGGTGATAACGATCACGAATTATAATTTTATTATTGGAAGCTAATCAATATTGTCGTTGAAAGAATTTCGGAGTGCGATACTTTCGAGAATGTGTTGGTTCGAAGGATACGTTTAGGTCGAGTTGGTATAAGAAGGTATGTTAGTATGTGTAATTAATGATACAATGTTGGCTAGGAATGTATTAATAATGTAAAGTGGCACTTGGGGATCGTTGCGAAGGGACACTTTGTTTAACATTTCATATTTTTTTCTTTCTTCATGCTATCTCTTGACACACAACGTTAATAGAACGATACATATCAATAAAGGAACGTATTGCGTCGCGGCACGGTGGGTTTTTGAATGGTCTCGTCAGGATTGATTTCACTCAATAGTTTGCAGTTTCGGCTCTGTGATTTACTTTGTGAATCTAAATTATAAGGTTCTAGTTGAGACTGATATCGCATAGATTAGTTTTAGCTGCGCTAGCTTCTCTTAACACTTTATTTTTAAAACTGGAAGTACTTTAAAGCTAAAAGAACTAAATATTTTTGATAATGTGTGCTGCTGTGAAATAACAATCATTTCAACGAAAAGTAAAGTGGTTAGAGGTGGTTTCTTTTAATTTATTTTTAAATTTATAAAAGTATTTATTTAGATTAATGTTTGTTATTTCACAGTGGCTCATGAAGCTAAACAAAGTGTATAAAATATCGCAAAAAATCTGTCAATTCTGTGAAAATGGTGTCAGTTAGATAGGAAGTAATATTGATAATCTACAAAATAAAACATTTTCTTGAGCCGTGTAAGGTCTAAAATAAAGTATAAAGCATTCTTCAAAACAGTTTCCGATTTTGAAAAATCAACGTTTGTAGTGCGAGTCCCGAGGGACTCACGTGAGTCCGTTGTGCTATTTCATAAGAAATAAGGAAAATGCTTTACGTACATTATATTCTTATAATTATATATGTAAAAAACAAGTTAACGTCATAATTAGTAAGTGTCTACGAAATCCAATTATGTATTTGAAATTCATAAGAAAATATGTTATCTATATAATATTATACATTAATGTAACGCGAAGAAATAAGTTATATACTATGTGTGTTGTAGTGGTAAATAAGGACAGAAATAATATGTGCCTAATAATGATTATTGGTAAATCTTCTAAATGTGTATATTTATTTAGTAATGCTCAAATTTCTACTCTAAGCTCGTTACACTATTTAGATGCTGATGAAAAAAATACGATTCAAAATTGATGCCAGATGATGTTGCATTTCGTAATTAAGCTTAAAATTTTCGTTTCGACAAAGGAATGACCGAAAATATATAAAACGTTTCAAAGTACATATATTTTGCTAAAGTAGATTTTCACCATACATAGTAAGTAATCTACCTACTTTCAAAAGTTAAAATTACGGTAGAATACGAATGGTTTATTGTAGCTGAGTAATATAATAATTATATTATGCCTACTATAGAACTATACTACTACTTGTAACTTATTATCTATTTCCAAAATTTGACAATAATGACATCGACTAGCTTCATGCACCTGTATTCTTAATTTCATCTTCTTCAGTTCTATCCTTTATATTCCTCCTAGTAGCATTGTTTTCTCAGAAATACCATTATATTAAATTGAGTTAAACGATTTTTATGCATAACAATAAAACCTGCATCGAGTTTAAGCAATATAAATAAAATGAGACTTATTACAACGCTCAAAATTAAATTTGTGTATACCACTATTGACACGTTGTCAGCTTATCATTTAGGTTACCAGACTGCTGACTACACTTACGTATTTTGATTCATTATTAAGTAAATGTTGTTCAAAACTTTTGGATTATGCAGGGTTTCATTCTTCAATCGTTTATTTTCATTTGTTTGCATATTCATCTCATTTTTACCTCTTCGTTTTCGACAGTAGGAGATCGGTTCCCTTTCTTTGCATTATTCATCAATATTTTGTGTGTCTTTTCATTCGTTTCTTCTACTATGTATTCTTCCTTTAGTTCTTGTGTATTAGGAAGTATTTTTAAAATTGTAAATACATAAGTATTTATAAAATGTTAATATAAAAAAGTCAAAATAAAGCGATACTGTGAGAAAACATTAGAGGTTATATTTAAGTGTCTCAAAGAAGAAATATCATAGATGACATAGTTAGCTGTTGTAGGTTATAAAATTAATAAATATTATGTAAAAATTGGAAAAAATATTGTATACTTTCTGCATTTGATCCGACGGCATGAACATTATTGAGCTTAATTCTCCGATTGCTTCTCCACGCTTATAATTCAAACAATAAATTCAATTGGTAGATTTCTATGTTTATTATTCGTATATATTGTGGATTTCACATAATATATACATGGTTACAAATTAATCACGTAACTTACTATTTATCATATATAAACACGATGTAAAAGCCTTTGTTCCTGGAACTGAAATCATATATATGCTGAAAATTTTGCAGTTGATGAGTAGCTGGTATTAATTCAGTTTTCTGGTCGATGCTTTTACATCCTGTTCATGTATATTTGTATAATACAGTAGTGAACTATATAAAGATAATGAACCTGTCTTTGTATATGTAACTAATAAAATATATAA